>NC_136265.1:39614917-39633821 GCF_964187855.1 Myxine glutinosa | reverse complement strand
TTTTACTTTTATTTTTACCTCAATGAGGGCTATATATATAGTCCGTACTTGGAGCCTTCAAGTTCAACATAAAGTTTTTTAATCTATCTATAATTCCAGTAATCTCTGTGTGTGTGTGTGTGTGTATGTGTGTATGTCTGTGTGTTTGTCTGTGACCGCTGTTTCTCGACAACCACGGGTCCGATATACTTGAAACTTGCCAGGTATATTGCTGGGGACCTGAGGATGTGCCTTTTCAAGGTTTCATATTAATCGGACAAGTAGTTACCGAGCTATGTCCAAAAAACGATTCAACCAATCAGAGAGCAGCGAGCTATCACGTGTGCCGAACGTGGCGAACAGACTCTGCCTCGGACGGCACATTTGAGAGCGTATTCATTTATTTCACGTTGGCAAACTATGTTGGCGTTAAATTATGTTTTAAAACTAATTAAAACTAATTTGCGATTCATCGTAACTGCGATATGCGACCTTCCGGAGCTCCTGTGAGAGCGTGCGCCATTACGGATAGTAATTCAATTAAAAACATAAAAACATTGTCCCAATTCAGTCAGAGCGAAGGGCGTTGTTTTAAGCGAAGAGCGTTTTATTTTTCCCCTAAAATTCAGTCGCCGGACGGTGAAAGTTTTTTTTTTGGGGCAGCTACTGGCAGCCACGTACGGCCAATCACAGGACACGTTGTTGTGTCGACGTGCCGTGTTGTTTTCCCTCGCGGTTTGGAATGTTTTTCCTTTTCATTTTTTTTTCTCTTCTCTTTCTACTTTTCCTTGCGATTAAATTGCAAAAAGCCAAAATGCGTTGGCGCTAATTGAATAATTGGGCATTAACACTAAATGGCGAATAATCGTAACAGCGATATGCGAACTTCCGGACAGTGAAGACTTCACTTCCGGCCTTACGAAAGTGCCGACTTACTGTCTCGATTGTATCTTCCCACTGTCTTATTGTTAGATCTATCTATTCTATCTTATCTATACTTACCGTCTATATACTTACTGTCTATCTTATAGATAGATTGTAGATAAAGACAATGCCCCAATCGAGTCGTCGTTTACGAGAACGAAGGAACGAAGCTGCACGTAGTGCACGCGCAATGGAATCTGACGAAGAACGAGCTGCTCGCCTGGCACGCGACGTTACGCGCGTGACAAGGCGTCGTGCAGCTGAAAGGGATGAAGAACGGACTGCTCGCTTGGCAGACAACACTGGACGCGTGACAAGTCGTCGTGCAGCTGAAACGGATGAAGAACGGACTGCTCGCTTGGCAGACAACACTGGACGCATGACAAGGCGTCATGCAGAAGAAACGGATGAAGAACGCGCTGCTCGCTTGACACGCGACGTTACGCGCGTGACAAGTCGTCATGCACAAGAAACGGATGAGGAACGGACTGCTCGCTTGGCAGACAACACTGGACGCGTGACAAGGTGTCGTGCAGAAGAAACGGATGACGAACGGACTGCTCGCTTGGCAGACAACACTGGACGCATGACAAGGCGTCGTGCAGAAGAAACGGATGAGGAACGGACTGCTCGCTTGGCAGACAACACTGGACGCGTGACAAGGTGTCGTGCAGAAGAAACGGATGAAGAACGGACTGCTCGCTTGGCAGACAACACTGCACGCGAGGCAAGGCGTCGTGCAGAAGAAACGGATGAAGAACGGACTGCTCGCTTGGCAGACAACACTGAACGCGAGGCAAGGCGTCGTGCAGAAGAAACGGATGAAGAACGGACTGCTCGCTTGGCAGACAACACTGAACGCGAGGCAAGGCGTCGTGCAGAAGAAATCCCTCACCAGCGAGAAGACCGGCAAGTAAGGGATGCCCTGCGCCATCAGGATGTACACCGTGTGAGACTAGAGCAGGCTCACCATGACAATCGCAACCTTGCTCGATACGATGATGCCGATTTCTTCCGAGAGGTACTTCATGGTGAGTACAGGCACGCGTTGAGCAGGACCTCAATATTTCAATGCACTAAATGCTCGCATTGTGCTGCTTTGGTGTGGAATGAGGAGAGCAGAGGATTTTGCTGCAACCACGGCAAGGTCGATCTTATGCATGATCCTACGAATCCAAAACCCGGTTCAATTCCATCACAACCTCCAGATGCTATTAAAAACCTGTTCCTTAACCAGGACTTTGTGAAGCACGCGAAACAGTACAACAACGCGCTGGCAATGGCAAGTATCGGTGTCCGAGAGATACGTATGCCTGGCTTCAATCCTGGAGTGCGCATACAAGGTAAGGTTTACCATTACATTGGTGCTCCTCTTGCCGATCTGGGTTGTACCCCACGCTTTGCTCAGATCTACTTTCACGATCCAGCCCATGAGCTGGATTATCGTCGTGCCCACACCTCGAACAGTGGCCTGAATGAGCAGTTTTTGCTAAGAGCACAACAGGCCATTCATGAGTGCAACCCATACGTCCAGCAATTCAAATCAGCCATTGAGTATGTGGTTCATAATGATAGCGCCAATGAACTGAATATTGTGTTAACAGGTCGCACGCGGCGCCGAGACCTTCATCATGGTACCGTCAACCTTCCCTCACCAGACAGCGATGTGGCTGTCATTGCTCCAGGGGCAATGACAACAGAGCAGTTTGGAAGGCTGGCAGTCACTGTTCACCTCAGAGGAGGAGGTTTACAGACAATAGACGCCATGCATCCAGCGTATGACCCACTATCATACATACGTCTGCTACCCTGCGGCTCTCAGGGGTACCACACTGAGTTGGCAGGGACAACGCCAACAACTTTCTACCGCTACCATCTACAAGTACGTGATCCTACTCATCACTTCAATCTACTGCTTCGTGGTGGAAGGTTGACACAGCAGTACGTATGCGACATGATGGCAAAAATTGAGTCACACCGTCTCAATTGGATTCGCTGCAACCAGAAGTCAATTAAGGCAGAAAAGTATAAGATCATCGTTGATGTGTTGAACAGTGATGCTGAGGTGCTACCTGGACGCCTCACCATTCTGCCACCGTCAATTTATGGGTCGCCACGTTGGTATGCCAAAGAGTTTCAGGATGCAATGGCTTTAGTCCGAGTCAAGGGAAAACCAGACTTTTTCCTAACATTCACCTGCAACCCAAAGTGGCCAGAAATTAAAGAATCGGTTTTTGAGGGTCAGCCACCCAATGCAAGACCTGATATCATCGCCCGGGTGTTTCATATGAAGGTGGAAGCACTCCTCGCAGACATCCTCAAGCATGACATCTTGGGGCATGTGGACGCTTACGTGATGGTGAAGGAAACGCAAAAGCGTCACCTTCCCCATATACACATGCTCCTGACCGTGGTACCTCGCGACAAGCCCAGAACACCAGCAGATGTCGATCGCGTGGTCTCTGCTGAGATTCCTGACAGACTCACAAATCCGGAACTACACCGTATCGTGACATCACACATGATTCACGGCCCATGTGGGGAATGGAACATCTTGAGCCCTTGCATGGCAGACCGGAAGTGCACAAAGGACTATCCCAAAGCCCTACGACAAACGACAAGCTTCTCTGATGACTCCTATCCCCTGTACAGAAGACGGGCAGAAGCAGCACCTGGTGATCCCATCATGAAGACAATACGAGGCGGTGCTAACGTATTAGTTAACAATGCATGGGTTGTGCCTTACAATCCATATATTGTCCTCAGGTACGATGCTCACATCAACCTTGAGATCGTCTGTGCTGTCACCTGTGTCAAGTACCTGTACAAATACCTTGAAAAGGGCCCGGACCAGTGCCTGGTCAGACTAGAGCCTCATGAGAGGATGCGAGAGGCATTACGACATGATGAAGTGGCACGCTACGAACTAGGGCGTTACATCACCGCATCTGAGGGATACTGGCGCATATACGATTTCCCCATTCAACGCAAGTACCCACCAGTCGAGATGCTGGCACTCCATCTACAGGATGAGCAGGTGATCACGTTCAATGACGAAGGTGCCGTACAGAACGTGGCAGAGTCAGGACCCCCTGCAACAACCCTCACCGCCTTTTTCGAAGCCATGAATCTCCATCCACACATGCGTCATGTTCTATATCCAGATGTATTCCAACACTTCACCTACTTGAGGAAAAGGTTTCAATTGCGGAAGAGAAGGCTGAGTTTCCAGGATAACCGTAAGGCTGATACGGTTGGGCGGCTCCCCATTATTCCCGTCAACTCACATACTGCCGAGTTGTACTATCTCCGCATGCTACTGTACCGCGTGCCTGGCCCCACATGCTTTCAGGATCTCCGTCGTGTTGGTGGTAGGGTCATGGAGACCTATCTGGCAGCCTACATTGCATATGGCATTGTTGACAATGACCAGGAGGTGGATTCTGTTATGGAAGAGGCTGCAAATATTGCATTTGGCCCTGCAGTCCGCGAAGTATTTGCCAACATGCTCATATTCGTTCTCAGAGGCAACCACGTGCAGTTCTGGGAAAGGCACAAGTATGTGCTGTGCGAGGACTTCATGCGTGCAGCAGGTGTGAATGAACCAAATGGACGCATTGTGAGTGCAGTGCTACTAGAGCTGAGGAACAAAGTTGAGTGCCACGGCTTTTCGCTCAGTAAGACCTTTGGCCTTCCTGAGCCTGAACCAGTTCATTTCCAGTCTCGCATTCCGCGCGTCATCGAGCACGAAACAGTGCACAATATAGGAGAACTTGAGGCTCACATCGCTCAAACAGAGTGCCTTCTTAATGACGAGCAGCGCGTTGTTGTCGATAAAGTGATGCGGAGTGTGGAACACGGACATGGCTGCATGCTTGCAGTTGATGCAAGTGGTGGGACTGGGAAAACATTCACATTGTCTCATATACTCAACAAAGTGCGAGCAATGGGCAAAGTGGCTCTTGCAACTGCTGCAAGTGGTATTGCAGCTACGCTGCTGCCTAAAGGGGCCACCTTCCATAGTAGGACCAAGTGTCCTCTCATTCTCACTGATGAGTCCACTTGCAACATCAGTGAAAATGACACCACTGCAGCACTCATACGCATGACTAATCTAATGGTGGTGGATGAGGTTTCAATGATGGATCGTCGCGCATTGGAGGCAGCAGATCGAACATTCCAGTGGCTTCGGGGCTCAGAGGAACCATTTGGCGGCATCGCAATGGTTTTCAGTGGTGACTGGAGGCAGATCCTTACTGTTGTGCCACACGGTAGCCGTATTGACATAGTTGGAAGGTGCTTCAAGAGCTCATACCTGTGGAGAAAAGTGCAGATACTTCGTCTCAGAGTAAACATGAGGATCATGCAGGGTGCTGGAGAACAACAGGACGAATCTGATTTTGCAAAATTCCTGCTGGATCTGGGTGAAGGGAAGATTCCTGTCAATCCAGAAGAGGGTGAATTTGCTATTGAGCTCAGGGAACCGCTCATTCTTCCAGGTGAAAAACTTCAGGATATTGTCACTTGGGTGTACGAAGACTTGCATAACAACATTAGCAACCCCAAGTGGCTATGCGAGCGTGTTATACTATGTCCGACCAATTCCGAAGTCGATCAGGTAAATGCCTACATGACGACCATATTTCCAGGGGAGGAACATGTTTGCTGTAGCGTCGATACAGCGGAATCTGAGGGTGATCATTTGTATCCGCCTGAGTTCCTGAACACCCTCTGTCCATCTGGTATGCCGCCACATCGAATCTCTCTCAAGGTGGGTATGGTAATCATGCTGCTGCGAAACTTCGACCAGCAAAGCGGGCACTGCAATGGCTCAAGGTACATCATACTTCAGATCCTTCCAAATCTGTTGGTTGCACAATCTGTGATGGGTGTCAATTCTGGACGCACATTGCTCATTCCACGCATAACCTTGAGTCCATCTGACAACATGTTCCCGTTCACTCTGCGGCGTCGGCAGTTTCCGGTACGACCCTGCTTTGCCATGACTGTGAATAAATCCCAAGGACAGTCGCTACACCATGTTGGGATCTTCTGCACACGAGACTTCTTCAGCCATGGTCAGTTCTACGTGGCGGCCAGTAGGGTTGGCAGATCCAGCAGCCTCCGCATTCTTGCCCTGGACGAGGAAACAAAGAAGAAGCGCCGTTTCCTCAGCAACGTTGTTTATGAAGAGGTGCTAACGAGATAAAGGTGTGTACAATGTACATGTAGACAATTTTTATTATTATTTATTTATTGAAGAACAATTGTTTCGAAAAGAATTCATCAAAAAAAATGCACAACTTTTTTTGGCAGTCGTACACCATGTTAGGATCTCCTGGAGAAGTGCCGTTTCCTCAGCAATGTTGTTTATGAAGAGCTGCTAACGACATACAGGTGTGTACATGTGGACAATTCTTATTATTTATTTATTGATTGAAGAAACATTGTTTCGAAAAGAATTCATCAAAATAAGTGCACAACTTCTTTTGGCAGTCGCTACACCATGTTGGGATCTTCTGCCCAAGAGACTTCTTCAGCCATTGTCAGTTCTACGTGGCGGCCTGTAGGGTTGGCAGATCCAGCAGCCTCCGCATTCTTGCCCAGGACGAGGAAACAAAGAAGAAGCGCCGTTTCCTCTGCAATGCTGTTTATGAAGAGGTGCTAACGAGATAAAGGTGTGTACAATGTACATGTAGACAATTTTTATTATTATTTATTTATTGAAGAAAAATTGTTTCGAAACGAATTCATCAAAAAAAGTGCACAACTTCTTTTGGCAGTCGTACACCATGTTAGGATCTCCTGGAGAAGTGCCGTTTCCTCAGCAATGTTGTTTATGAAGAGCTGCTAACGACATACAGGTGTGTACATGTGGACAATTCTTATTATTTATTTATTGATTGAAGAAAAATTGTTACGAAAAGAATTCATCAAAATAAGTGCACAACTTCTTTTGGCAGTCGCTACACCATGTTGGGATCTTCTGCCCAAGAGACTTCTTCAGCCATTGTCAGTTCTACGTGGCGGCCTGTAGGGTTGGCAGATCCAGCAGCCTCCGCATTCTTGCCCAGGACGAGGAAACAAAGAAGAAGCGCCGTTTCCTCTGCAATGTTGTTTATGAAGAGGTGCTAACGACATAAAGGTGTGTACAATGTACATGTAGACAATTTTTATTATTCTTTGTTTGGGAGGGAGATGGGAGGGTGATGGGGCAGGGTGATGGGGCAGGGTGATGGGAGGGTGATGGCAGGGTGATGGGAGGGTGATGGCAGGGTGATGGGAGGGTGATGGCAGAGGGTGATGGCAGAGGGTGATGGCAGAGGGTGATGGCAGGGTGATGGGAGGGTGATGGCAGAGGGTGATGGCAGAGGGTGATGGGGCAGGGTGATGGGGCAGGGTGATGGGGCAGGGTGATGGCAGGGTGATGGGAGGGTGATGGCAGAGGGTGATGGCAGAGGGTGATGGCAGGGAATTAACATTAACGAATAAAATTTGTAATGTAATAATTTGTAATAATTTGTAGTAATATAATAATAATAACGAATTCTGCTCTGTTTCAATTCTGTTTCAATTTGGTGATATGCTTTGCAAACCTTTTTTTTTTTTAACTATTTTAAAACTAAAACAATTCGAACATGGAATACATACTGACACTGCACTTTCAGGTCTCCTACAAATCCTACCCTGTCGCCTCACCGTGGCGTAGGAGTGGCAATGGTCAATGGCATCGAATGTCATGGCTAGCAAAGACAGGGAGGTAAACTTGATTTAAATTTGGAAAAAAAATTTTTTTTTTTTTTTTGGCAAGGAACGGGCACCCACGTACGGGCACGTCCTAGTGAAAAATAATGCAGATGTTTAACAATCCACCAATGCAAGTTCAGAAATGAATGCAGATCCTTTACTTTGCGATACAAACGCAATTCCCGCCATTTCCACTCACGATCGAGGCCTCCACAGTGACCGTGCCTCTTCTTCCTCCTACAACTTCGTCTCACTTCTTTCACTCAAAATGCACGAAATTCTGCCGCATGAAATTATGTAGAGGCCTCGTCGGGGGGATATAAGGTAGATAAGGAAGGCGTTGTAACAGAAGAATCAAAATAAAAGTGGAAGAACATAAGGAAATGGGAGCTATTCTGGACCCACAGCCAAACCCGACAAACCATTGCAATACACGCCGAACGTCTAGCGCCGCCACAAACTACACCATGGAATTGCAGCTGGCGCGGTTTTTTTAAACCATTGATATTAAAATAAAACGTAGCCTAAAACCACCGGGATTTTATGCTGATTCCGAATCTGTGTCTAAAACTTTTCTCCGATGTGTAGTTCTTGAGTTATAAGCGGACATCCAGACAGACACACACACACACACACACACACACAGACACTCCTCCATATATATATAGATATATATATATATATATATATATATATATATATATATATATATATATATATATATATATATAATATATATATATATATACATACATACATACATACACTAGACGAAATCACCCGGCGTTGCCGGGTTCTTTTTGAATGAATTTACCACTATAATTAAGCTTTTACTCACGGCCGTAGACGATTGACTACTATAATTCAGCTCAGCTTTTAATTGCGAAATGGGCCCAGCCCAGCCGAGGTGGGCCTCGACCGGCCTCGCCACCTAGTCTATAACCTTCCCGGGGCCCGTCCTGACATTTTTGGTTCTTTTTGAATGAATTTTCGACTATAATTCAGCTTTTACTCGTGGCCGTAGAAGATTGACTACTATAATTCAGCTTTTTACTTCCGGCCGTAGAAGATTGACTACTATAATTTATCTTTTACTCGCGGCCGTAGAAGATTGACTACTATAATTCAGCTTTTACTCGCGGCCGTAGAAGATTGACTACTATAAATCAGCTTTTAATCATGGCCGTAGAAGATTGACTACTATAATTCAGCTTTTACTTCCGGACGTAGAAGATTGACGACTATAATTCAGCTTTTACTCACGGCCGTAGAAGATTGACTACTATAATTCAGCTTTTACTCGCGGCCGTAGAAGATTGACTACTATAATTCAGCTTTTACTTACGGCCGTAGAAGATTGACTACGATAATTCAGCTTTTACTCAGGGCTGTAGAAGATTCACTACTATAATTTAGGTCAGCCTTTAATTGTGAAATGGGCCCAGCCCGGCCCAGGCGGCCTCAACGGGCCTCGCCACCTCGCCTATAACCTTCCCAGGGCCCGTCCCAACATTTTTGGTTCTTTTTGAATGGCTTTACTACCATAATTCAGCTTTTACTCGTGGCCATAGAAGATTGACTACTGTAAGTCAGCTCAGCTATTAATTGCAAAATGGGCCCGGCCCGGCCGAGGTGGGCCTCGACCGGTCTCGCCACCTAGCCTAAAACCTACCCGGGGCCCGTCCCAAAATGTTTTGTATTGGAGGTTTCCTCCCATCTTTCACCGTTCAGGAGTGAGCTTGCGCAGACAAACAAACAAAAACTTTCTTTTAGATATTTAATATATATATATAATAGAAGAAGAAGAAGAAGAAGAAGATATATATATATATATATATATATATATATATAATTATATATATATATATATATATACGTATATACGTATATATATATATATATATATATATATATATATATATATATATATATATATATATATATATATATATAATGGTATCTGTAATCTGGTTCTCCAACCTAATGAGCGGACAACATGACGTCATCGCCATGCACGTCCACCTTGCCTGCAAAGTTCCAGAGGAACCATCTAGCAGTGCGTCATTACGGATTATAAATACAGATACTGTCACAAGTGCATGCAAAACTCACAGTTACCGACCTGGTTTCGCCCTTGTTGGGGCTTCATCAGGGCAACGCAGTGAGGCTTTCCATACACTTGTAACTCTGTGACCCTTTCGGTTTTTTTTATATCAGTCACTATGCGACCTTCATATCATCAGTGGAGAACCGCCAGCAAGGTGTCCCATACAGCTGCTGCTGCACCTTGCTGGGAGCGATAAGCACCGCCTGCCACGCGGTAACGTTATCTCTGGTATCCACTCATCATATGGAGTCGACCTGGTTGCGGTTGGGAGTTACTAATAATGGTATCTGTAATCTGGTTCTCCAACCTAATGAGCGGACAACATGACGTCATCGCCATGCACGTCCACCTTGTCCACGTCCACCTTGTCCACGTCCACCACGTCCAGAGATAACGTTACCGTGTGGCAGGCGGTGCTTATCGCTCCCAGCAAGGTGCAGCAGCAGCTGTATGGGACACCTTGCTGGCGGTTCTCCACTGATGATATGAAGGTCGCATAGTGACTGATATATATATATATATATATATATATATATATATATATATATATATATATATATATATATATATATATATATATATATATATATATATATATATATATATATATATATATATATATATATATATATATATATATATATATATATATATATATATATATATATATATATATATATATATATATATATATACTGTGTATATATATATATAAGAAGTTTATAAGATATATGTAATCAACTACTAACCATATATATATATATAATTATTGTGTTTTAACATCTCAATTCTACTTCGGTTGTGTCAAGCAACTTGTTGTGCTCAGGTTCAGGCAGCGATGTAAATATCCCTTCCCCCTGTTTGGGAACATGAAGGTATATAAGATTGTTCCTTGGGACTATTAGGCAGAGCGACCTGTGATGTCGGGCAGATATCATCTTCGTCTCTCCTATCATATGTGCACAGAGATAGTAGTTTTGCTCTGTAAATAGATGTTTTAATAAAAACGATTCAATGAACTTTGAGCAGGTGATCTTTCGAGCTAAGACCCTTGAGTTTGCTCGACAGTCGGCGCTTGAACCTGCAGTTTTACCTTTGCCACCGAAGGTGGATGGAGGTTATGTTTTCACCCCTGTCTGACTGTGAACAAGATATCTCAAAAGGTTGCGGACGGATTTGGACGAAACTTGGTGGACTGGTTGGGTGTGTGACAAGACCGAATCGATTCGATTTTGGTGAAGATCTGAATACGGATTCGGATGCGGGGGTTATTTAATTTTTAAGTGATTCTTCACCATTGAGATATCGGGCGAAAAGTGATATGTAACGACATGATATTTTAAGATGGACGTTATGACATGGTACTACCATTGGTAGTGGACGAGTTATGACAAAACTTGGGGGACGAGTTGGTTCGGTGACAAGAACAAGCCGATTAAATTTTGGTTCAGGTCCGAATCCAGATTCGGCCTATCAGTGGGATACAAAACATAAACTGTGGGCAGTGCCCGTCGTCCTCCGTGATTTTGTATTTATTAAACTGTACTCGCATAATTACATGGGATCGGGATAGAATTGAAAACACCAACAGCAGAGTAGAAGTGATGGTGCGATCAAGGGGAGGGGGAGACGGACGCATCAGGTTGAACAAGCTGAATGAAACACAGCAAGGAAGAGCGAATGAAACACAGCAGGAAGATCGAATGAAACACAGCAAGGCAGAGCGAATGAAACACAGCAGGAAGATCGAATGAAACACAGCAAGGAAGAGCGAATAAAACACAGCAAGGAAGAGCGAATGAAACACAGCAAGAAGAGCGAATGAAACACAACAAAGAAGAGCGAATGAAGCACAGCAAGAAGAGTGCATGAAACACAGCAAAGAAGAGCGAATGAAACACAACAAAGAAGAGCGAATGAAGCACAGCAAGAGGAGTGAATGAAACACAGCAAAGAAGAGCGAATGAAACACAGCAAAGAAGAGCGAATGAAACACAGCAAGGAAGAGCGAATGAAACACAGCAAGGAAGAGCGAATGAAACACAGCAGGAAGATCGAATGAAACACAGCAAGGAAGAGCGAATGAAACACAGCAAGGAAGAGCGAATGAAACACAGCAAGGAAGAGCGAATAAAACACAGCAAGGAAGAGCGAATGAAACACAGCAAGAAGAGCGAATGAAACACAACAAAGAAGAGCGAATGAAGCACAGCAAGAAGAGTGAATGAAACACAGCAAAGAAGAGCGAATGAAACACAACAAAGAAGAGCGAATGAAGCACAGCAAGAGGAGTGAATGAAACACAGCAAAGAAGAGCGAATGAAACACAGCAAAGAAGAGCGAATGAAGCACAGCAAAGAAGAGCGAATGAAACACAGAAAAGAAGAGCGAATGAAGCACAGCAAAGAAGAGCGAATGAAACACAGCAAAGAAGAGCGAATGAAACACAGAAAAGAAGAGCGAATGAAACACAGAAAAGAAGAGCGAATGAAGCACAGCAAAGAAGAGCGAATGAAACACAGCAAAGAAGAGCGAATGAAACACAGAAAAGAAGAGCGAATGAAACACAGCAAAGAAGAGCGAATGAAACACAGAAAAGAAGAGCGAATGAAGCACAGCAAAGAAGAGCGAATGAAACACAGCAAGGAAGAGCGAATGAAACACAGCAAGAAGAGCGAATGAAACACAACAAAGAAGAGCGAATGAAGCACAGCAAGAAGAGTGCATGAAACACAGCAAAGAAGAGCGAATGAAACACAACAAAGAAGAGCGAATGAAGCACAGCAAGAGGAGTGAATGAAACACAGCAAAGAAGAGCGAATGAAACACAGCAAAGAAGAGCGAATGAAACACAGCAAGGAAGAGCGAATGAAACACAGCAAGGAAGAGCGAATGAAACACAGCAGGAAGATCGAATGAAACACAGCAAGGAAGAGCGAATGAAACACAGCAAGGAAGAGCGAATGAAACACAGCAAGGAAGAGCGAATAAAACACAGCAAGGAAGAGCGAATGAAACACAGCAAGAAGAGCGAATGAAACACAACAAAGAAGAGCGAATGAAGCACAGCAAGAAGAGTGAATGAAACACAGCAAAGAAGAGCGAATGAAACACAACAAAGAAGAGCGAATGAAGCACAGCAAGAGGAGTGAATGAAACACAGCAAAGAAGAGCGAATGAAACACAGCAAAGAAGAGCGAATGAAGCACAGCAAAGAAGAGCGAATGAAACACAGAAAAGAAGAGCGAATGAAGCACAGCAAAGAAGAGCGAATGAAACACAGCAAAGAAGAGCGAATGAAACACAGAAAAGAAGAGCGAATGAAACACAGCAAAGAAGAGCGAATGAAGCACAGCAAAGAAGAGCGAATGAAACACAGCAAAGAAGAGCGAATGAAACACAACAAAGAAGAGCGAATGAAGCACAGCAAGAGGAGTGAATGAAACACAGCAAAGAAGAGCGAATGAAACACAGCAAAGAAGAGCGAATGAAACACAGAAAAGAAGAGCGAATGAAACACAGAAAAGAAGAGCGAATGAAACACAGCAAAGAAGAGCGAATGAAACACAGAAAAGAAGAGCGAATGAAACACAGAAAAGAAGAGCGAATGAAGCACAGCAAAGAAGAGCGAATGAAACACAGAAAAGAAGAGCGAATGAAACACAGAAAAGAAGAGCGAATGAAGCACAGCAAAGAAGAGCGAATGAAACACAGAAAAGAAGAGCGAATGAAGCACAGCAAAGAAGAGCGAATGAAACACAGCAAGAAGAGCGAATGAAACACAGAAAAGAAGAGCGAATGAAACACAGCAAGAAGAGCGAATGAAACACAGAAAAGAAGAGCGAATGAAGCACAGCAAAGAAGAGCGAATGAAACACAGCAAAGAAGAGCGAATGAAGCACAGCAAAGAAGAGCGAATGAAGCACAGCAAGAAGAGCGAATGAAACACAGAAAAGAAGAGCGAATGAAACACTGCAAAGAAGAGCGAATGAAGCACAGCAAGAAGAGTGAATGAAACACAGCAAAGAAGAGCGAATGAAACACAACAAAGAAGAGCGAATGAAGCACAGCAAGAGGAGTGAATGAAACACAGCAAAGAAGAGCGAATGAAACACAGCAAAGAAGAGCGAATGAAACACAGCAAAGAAGAGCGAATGAAACACAGAAAAGAAGAGCGAATGAAGCACAGCAAAGAAGAGCGAATGAAACACAGCAAGAAGAGCGAATGAAACACAGAAAAGAAGAGCGAATGAAGCACAGCAAAGAAGAGCGAATGAAACACAGCAAGAAGAGCGAATGAAACACAGCAAGAAGAGCGAATGAAACACAGCAAAGAGCGAATGCAGCACAGCAACGAAGAGCGAATGAAACAGAAACGTAACAAATCAACTGACAACGAACAGCCGAAAAGAGTTGAGGGAGACCTGGAAAAGATCAGAATGATCAGAATGTTGAGGGGGAAAGATCAGAATAACCTGGAAAAAATGGAATAATTGAGAATTGGGTCACTTGGGGTCGAAAATATCATGAGTGGGCCTATGGATGGGGGGGTTAAATGGTGGTGAACAGCTTTGAAGACCTGGAGGGAAGAATGTGGCTGGACAGACTGAGGAAGTTGGTTCCACGGGTGACCGAAAAGAGGAACCCCAATGGGTGGAGGTGAACTGTGAGCTTGGAATTTGGGAGATTAACAACAAGTGGTTTATGGCCGACTGACTGTGTGCGCCCAGCACGCGATCTGCCGATAACTGTTTAGACGCGATAATTCAGAGAACACCTTACCCCACGTGGCCTTGAGTAAAAGGAAATGGAATTGGTCTCGGAACTCTTGCTTTGTGTTTCCGAGCACACTGTATATTTCCCATGATGAGTGCAATTTTGTCTGAATCTCGCAATTCCCCAACGCTGACAGCGTCAGCGGCAAATTTGAATGGACAAGATGGTGTAATACAGCATAATATTTTGTCCAATAACTGTAAAACTGGAGGTTTGTGTTCTACAGTGTTCAAACATATAATTCAATTGAAATGAAATAATAGTTTTAACGATTGGAGAATTTTTTTTTAAAAGACGGTTTACCGCAGATTATGCAGCGCCTTTTACACCACATTACATTACAACTGTCGGGGACGCCTCTTCATGGTGGTTGTACCCCCCGACGCAAGTCTGTGGCAAATTCTTCCCCATTCTTCCCTGTTGCCTCGATGTGTCAGGGCAGCGCAGTCACGGTCAGTCAGAGTGCCGATCGGCCCCCAAAGACCAGCTTTTACCCTCTTGTCTCTCTCCCTCCCCCTCTCTCTCTCTCTCTCCTTTTCTCTCTCTCTCCTTTTCTCTCTCTCTCTCTCTCTCTCGCTCTCTCTCTCTCTTTCTCTCTCCCTCCCCCTCTCTCTCTCTCCTTTTCTCTCTCTCTCTCTCTCTCTCTCTCTCTCTCTCTCTCTCTCTCTCTCTCTCTCTCTCTCTCTCTCGCGCCCCCTGCTGGTCGTTTGCATGCTGGTTGTACTTTCATGGCGTCTGCTTGTGGAGGCCTGTGAGTGCTCTGTGTTGTTGCTCCATCCCCCCCCCCCCCGTTTTCCCCCCTCTGTGTCCTTGTACCTGTTCGTGGAGTCTTCCTGGTGATTCCCATATACGTTGAGACGGGAGAGAGAGCCGGAGAGCACAGGGTGATCGCTGGTAAGGGTTCGCCGTTTTTGGGCGTCGCCCGATCGGTGTTTGCTCCTTCATCTTAAACCTCTATTTTCTTTTTTTCCTTTCGTTTATCCTTCCTTCAGTTTGTTTTGTTGCCTCCCTTTTCCGAAGTTAGGGAAATCGGAGAGGTCTGATTGCTTCCCATTCCCGGAGTTCGGGTAGGGAAGATTGTATTATATATTCACCCTCCCCGAGTTGGGGAGGGGTTGTAAGTGCAGCTGTTCCAGCATGGCAGCTGCACTATCTCGATTTACGGCCTTTCAGAGCCTGACCCGTAAGCACGGGTTCTTTTGTGTACCTCCGGAACGTGAGGTTAGTGTCGAGGACGTTGTCCTCGCAACCGGTCGTGTTGTCGGGATCGACAAGGTTGTTGCCGCTTCGCGGATGAACAAGCGGATCGTTATTTTTTTGTCCGACGTGGATTGTGTCCCACAAATTGTCGAACAGGGTTTGACAATCGATCCAGATTTATTTGTAATGATTTCCCCACTAGATAGCCCAGCGATAAAAGTCGTGATATCAAATTGCCCCCCATTTGTATCCGACGATGTACTAATTAAAGAGTTGTCCCGATACGGTACCATCGTGTCTCGTATCTCCATGATTCCCTTCGGGTCACGAAACAACGATTTAAGGCACGTGGTTTCATTCCGGCGGCAAGTGTTTATGATTTTAAAAAATTCCCAGAAGGATTTAAACCTTATAATAAAATTAAAACATCAACAGAACGAATATACAGTGTACGTGTCCACCAACGTTCTAAAATGTTTTGGCTGCGGACAATTTGGGCATGTTAAGCATGACTGCCCCCGAAAAGAGAATTCTCCACAAGTGCAACCTCCCCTCCGAACCGGGAATAAGCAACCCCCCCACCTTCCCACCACCGGTCCAAACCCTCCCACCACTGACCCAAGCCCTCCCACCACCGACCCAAGCCTTCCCACCACCGAACCAAACCTTCCCACCACCGAACCAAGCCCTCCCGCCGCCGAACCAAGCCCTCCCACCACCGACCCGAACCTTCCCACCATCGACCCAAGCCTTACCACTACTGATCCCAATCTGTCCACCACCGACCCAAGCCCTCTTACCACCAATCCAAACCCCCCCGCCGTACCCCCCTCCCCTCCCCTTGAAACAGGGGCCCCTCCCTCTACTGAAGGATCTAATTGCAGCCATCTCCTGTTAACTATAGATCTCACCCCCCAGGCGACATCGTCCAATCACAGCTTGTTGCCTGCTATAACTGATCCTACCTCTCCCGCCGTGGTAGCCGATGGGATCCCCCTCCCGATGATCACGTCCTCCCTCCCCCCCCTCCCCCCAAACCCTTGCAATCTCTTCCCACTAACCAGGACGAGTTTCAATTAGTCTGCCCAAAAGGAAAAAGACATCTGCAAACAACAGATGAAAACGGTCACCTCTTTAAAAAACCTACAACTGAAAACCGACAGGCCCTCCTCTCTGGCCTAGATTTGTCCCTCGTCACAGAAAATCGTTTCTCGGTATTGGAGGACATAGATGTGGATGAATCCTCGCCCTTGTCTACTGACCGAGAAACTGATATGGTTGAACCACAAAAATTAGTACCCCCCCCCTCCCCCCCTCCCCTGAAGATGGCTCATTTCTCTCCCTCCCCATCCCCCCCCCCTCTATGGACTATGCCCCATCCGATAACGTGGAGGGATGTGATGACGGTGAGGAGATAAATGATGAAAACCAGTGTGACACACCATCTGAGCCATCTGATATCGATGACTCTGTTAGTGAATGTGGTAGCCTTAAGGAAGAAGAAATCCCTCCAATCCCTCCCTCCGAGATAAAAAGGTTTCTTAAGGACACATTCCGAAAAAGGAATGTTGTAATAGAAACCTTTTTTCTGGAGCTACCTGATTTTATACATTCCGCTAAACTGATGGTAAAACGGCCCCACGTTTTTAATTTCAATTCCTCCCAACGTCACCGTTTAAAGAAGTGGTTGCAAAAAGCTAAGAATGAACTGCTATCAAAAAATTGAGTGGTGGTCACTCCTCCTTATAGCTGTAATGAGTTTTTCCATTTGTAGCCTGAATATTAACGGAGGATGTAGCTCTGTCCGTAAAGTTCAAGTAAGGGATTTTTTATTGCAGAAGAAAGTTGACATTGCCCTCTTACAAGAGACCCATGCCAACGACTGCTGTGTCGCAGAGTGGTGTAGGCTCTTCCCCGGCCTGTCCTTCTTTAGTAACGGTGACTCCCGCAAAGGCGGTGTCGCAATAATTCTTAGCCCCTCCTTTTCGCCTTCATCGCTTAAATTCGACGAAATACACAAGGGATCCCTAGCATCCCTAGAATTCCACTACTATGGAAAATTCTATACTATTTTTAATATCTATGCCCCAAGTACGCCTGTAGCTCGGCGAGTTTTTTTTAATGACCTTGGGACACACCTAACGTCCCTCGACAGTCAAAACGCCCTAAAAAACCAAGACAATCATGTTTGTATTGGTGGAGATTTTAACTGCACCCTCCAACCCCAACTCGACAGGAACAGTGCAGAGCCCCATCCTGCCTCCACAATCCCTCTCACCAAATTTTTAAAACAAATGAATTTGACAGATATATGGCGGGTACAGCACCCATCAATCAGGCAATACACATGGTGTCGATGTATTCAGGGTAATATTGTACTTGCTCGCTTGGACAAGTTTTATATTAATCCTCCACTTGAACGCCTCGTTCTGTCATCCAAAATTTGCCCATCAGGATTCTCGGACCACAGCGCAACATTTCTCAAAATTTCTGCCCCCTGCCCGAAACACAAGAGTGCTTTTTGGAAATTTAATAACAACTTACTTGATGATAGTACCTTTAAGGACATTTTTCCGGAAATTTGGAATATTCTGGTTGCCTCCCAAGGGAATTTCTCAAACCTCAGACAATGGTGGGATAATGCCAAAACGCACATCAGACTGTTCTGCCAACAATATCGTGCGTATGGTGTTCAAGAGGAAAGAAAAACCACAACCTTACTTGAAGATGAAATCCTGGAATTACAGGAACAGCTTCAGGGAACCGCAAGTGTGAGCTACCAGGGAATGAGGCAACAAATCCATGGAAAAACGGCCTTACTGAATTCCATATCCGAAAGGCGAGCACAAAATGCTTTATTGCGCCTGAAGATGAGGTACATACACGACCTTGATGCTCCAACCAAATTCTTCTTCAGCCTTAAAAGGGGGGCCTCTTCGTCAATGATTACACGCTTGCTCCATGATGGGGAACTCCTTTATGAAGATGGCAGAATCAGGGAATGTGCCCGGAAACATTTTAAACAACGGTTTATGCGGCATGACATTAACCAGGATGCAATATCGGAACTTGTTTCTAACCTTCCAACATTGGCGGAGGATCAGAAGCAGCAGTTGGAGGATCCTCTTAGGTTACCTGAGCTCACCGCTGCCTTGAAGGCCTTGGAACCTG
>NC_136265.1:39584917-39609917 GCF_964187855.1 Myxine glutinosa | reverse complement strand
GACTGGTGACCAAACAAATTGCTCTGTCTTACAAACAGAAATCGTAACCCCGGCTACGCAGAGATCTGCAGCCATTTGCCAAAGCACACATAAAGAAAGTAAGCACCAGTCTGCTCGTGAGTGTGTACCAGAGTACCCAACGAAATCTCAGGAGATGCATCCAGAGGAGCTCGTGAGAGCTGCAAGTAAAGCCCAAGATCCAGGTGGGACATTATCAGACCTGTCAGAGTCTGAGGACGAGGTGGAAGTGACTGAGCTGTCACAGTCATCAGCATCTCAGTCACAGATACCCCCCCAACACATCGTGTCGTTTCTAGCCGAAACGTACAGACAGCGTAACATAGTCATTAAAGACTATTTTGCCGATTTGGTTGCATTCATCCACACTGCAAAATCCATAATTAAAACGCCTGAACAATTTGACCTGAATAAGTCACAATACCACAGGTTAAGAAAATTCATCACACGTGCAGGTGTAGAGTGTTCCCAGCCACAGGCTGATTTCATCAATACAGGATGAAAACTATAAAACTTGCAACTTTAAATATTAACGGTGGTGGTGCTAGCCACCTCCGCCAGGTTCAAGTAAAAAACACATTTCAACGGAAAAAGGTGGATGTGATCTTACTTCAAGAAACTCACATCACACCAAATGTGGAACATAACTGGCATCAACTTTTTAAGAGCCAATGCTATTTCAGCAATTTATCAGCTTCATCTGCTGGAATCGGCTTCCTGCTGAAGCCAGGCCTCGTGTGTGAGTCATGCCATTTTCAGGAGGTAATAAATGGTCGGCTTAGCTCTCTCAAACTAGTAAGCCATAACTTCCATTACACCATTTTTAATGTGTATGCGCCAAGTGATAGCGTAGAGCGTAAGTCCTTCTTCACCTCAATGATAAATCACTTAAGATCGGTTGATTTTGATCATTGTGTGTGTGTCGGAGGTGATTTCAATTGCACCTTCGACCCATCGGTTGACAGAAACTCTGTCGAACCCCATCCTGAGTCCCATGTACACTTATCCAATTTTTTTAGCACAATGGGCTTCGTTGATGTTTGGCGGTTGCACCACCCAAACACATCCCAGTACACCTGGTGTCGATGCGCCAATAGTCGAGTATCCTTGGCAAGGCTTGACAGATGGTACATCAACGTACCCTTTAAAAATACTGCGGTTTCTTCAAATCTTTTTCCTTCTGTGTTTTCAGACCATCATATGGTAACCCTAAACCTTTCCTTTCCTCAACCTGCAAATAGGAGCGCTTATTGGAAGTTTAATGTTCGACTTCTAGAAGATGGTATGTTTAAAGAAGCCTTTCGTGTTTTCTGGGCAAGTCTAATAGCAAAGAAATCTTCCTTTTCTTCATCCAGCATATGGTGGGATAACATGAAATCTCAAATTCGGGTTTTTTGTCAATGTTTCCAATCACACAGCACAAACGACAAGCACTTTACAATGGCCCGGTTGGAATTGGATATTCTACAATTGGAGAGTAAATTGGCTCATGAAAACAATGACGCCAATTACCGGTTATTGCTTGTAAAGAAAGCTCTTTTAAGGGAGTTAGTTCAAGAGAAAGCAGCCGGTACATTAATTAGACTTAGAATACAGAATGTAAAATTATCAGACACCCCAAACAAGTCTTTCTTTCATTTAGAATCCTTAAGCAAGCCATCACGGCTAATCTCTTCTGTTTTGGACTCAAGAGGCAACGTTGTTGTCAATGAGGATGATGTTAGACTAAACATTATTGAATTCTATACAAAACTTTTTGAGGAGCAGACTGTTTGTAATGATACAATGATGGATTTAACCTCTCGCCTCCCCTCCCTAACTGAGGCTCAACGGTTGGAGCTTGACCTACCAATCACCCTCCTTGAGCTAACCTGTGCTCTTGCTGCCATGGATTCAGGGAAAGCTCCGGGTATTGACGGTCTACCTCCCGAATTCTTTCTGACATTTTGGGACCTTTTAGGCCCTGAGTTGCTGAATGTTTTGGACACTTCTATACAGACTGGTATAATGCCGCTGAGTCTAAGAAGAGCCGTAGTGTGCTTGCTCCCGAAAACTGAAGATCCCCGACTTTTGGTGAACTGGCGACCGATCTCCCTGCTGTGCACGGACTACAAGCTTTTTTCAAAAGTACTAGCTAATCGACTAAAAAAGGTTATTGGCGATCTAGTACTGCCAGAACAGAGTTACTGTGTTCCTGGAAGATCCATCCATGATAATATTTCTTTAATCAGAGATCTCATTGATGGTAACCGTGTTAAAGAAGACTTTGGAATGATGTCGCTTGATCTTGAAAAGGCATTTGACAGTATCGACCATAAGTTTATGCATCATGTGTTACAGGCATGCGGCCTCGGAGCAAACTTTCGTTCCTACATTTCCTTGCTATACACAGATGTATTTAGTTTAATTAAGATTAATAATGTGCTGGCTCCCCCCATCAAGGTTCGGAGAGGGGTTCGGCAAGGGTGCCCAGTCTCTGGTTTATTGTTTGCTCTTTCTTTAGAGCCTCTTCTCAATCTACTGAGAAAGAAGATTTCTGGAATAGCACTTTCTCCCATGAGTGCACCGCTAACCCTATGTGCTTATGCGGATGACGTCTGCATCTTTGTAAAAGATAAGGATGATATTGATATCCTTGTTGAGTGCCTATCAAAGTTTCACGCTGCCTCCTCTTTAAAAATCAATTGGAACAAGAGCAAGACGTTATGGATACCCTCCCCCTATCGCAACCTTCTTCAGCCTGTACCACAGCCGCCCCCATCCCTCCCCGCAGGGTTGCTGTGGGGAAGTGAGGGAATTAAGTACTTGGGCATATTCCTTGGTTCCCCACAGTATGCTCAGAGAAATTGGGACGGGGTAATTGAGCAAGTGGGAGAAAGATTGAACCGATGGAAAAGGGTTTTACCTCATTTGTCCTTCAAGGGCCGTGTGCTAGTGATCAACAACTTAGTTGCCACAATGTTGTGGCATAGGTTCATCTGCCTGCAACCGCCGGAGGCCCTACTCAAAGCAGTCCAGGGCAAACTGGTGGACTTCTTCTGGGGAGGCTACCACTGGCTACGACCCGATGTGATATGTCGCCCCTCGGCTGAGGGTGGCCACAACCTCGTCGACATCAAAGCCCGCCTAATGGCCTTCCGTCTGCGGTCCATTCAACGTCTCCTCTACATGGAACATCTGCCAGGCCGGCTCCCTGCACGCCTTGTACTGCAGCGAGCGGGTAGGCTCGGGTACGGGTTTGAACTTTTTCAAATGAACCTCCAACATGTCGACATATCGGTTCTCCCTGCTTTTTACCAAAGCCTCTTAAATGCCTGGCAGAGTCTTTCTGTGAGTCGTCAGGCGGACACATATGTAACGAAAATGCTGGCACACGAGCCTTTGTTCTATAACCCTCTCTTTCCCGACATTCCAAAGAGTCGAGATTTTTGCCAACACTTTATAGCAGCTGGTATCGTGAAGGTGCGGCATCTCCGACATGACTCAGGGTATGGTTGGAAATCCGTAAGTGAAATCGCCGACCTGACAGGGATTTGGTCCCATAGGATGATTGCAAAAATTTTGAGGAAAATGATTCAGGTGGGACGGCAACTTGGCCTAACTTGGACTCGAGGTACAGAAGAAGATCTAAATGAGCCGACAGTGCCTAAATTGATTGTTGAACCCATTCAAAACGATTTGCCCCCTGTTAGCGATGGGTCAAAGCTTTTCCAGACAATGGACAGCAAGGGCATCTACAAGATGTGCCTCAAGCTGTTAAATGGGAACCCTTCGTTAAATGGAGTTACCCGATGGAAAGGATTGTTACCCGGAGGACCCCCCTCCGAACCTATCTGGGAAGCCATGTATAGTGAGCCCACATCCAAAAGAACAGGTGATCTCCAGTGGCGTTTGGCCCACTGGATTGTTCCCTCCAACACGTTTATTAGACATTTTTCTCCTGTATCTGTTTGTTGTCCCTTCTGTACAGTCAATGAGGACTTGTTTCATGCATTCATAGACTGTATCCGATTATTTCCTTTGTTTCATTGGTTGAATTACATTGCACACGAAATGCATGTTACTTTTTCTTTGAGGAATTTCGTCTTTGGTTTTGCTCCTAAACAGAATCCTGCGTCTAAACTGTTTAGTTTCCTAATAGCAACTGCGAAACTTGCTGTTTATTTGACAAGAAAAGACAAACTATCTGGCAAACCGATAGAGCACTGCAATATTATGTTGTGTTTGAATGCATTAGTCTCAGCAAGATTGAAACTGGAATTTACCCTTTCCAACGAGGCCGGAAATTTTCAAAACTTTGTTGATACTTGGTGTGTTGGTGGGTTTTGTGAGGTTAAAGAAAACGAATTTAGAATACTGTTGTGAGATACTGATTGTTTCTTATTTGATGATCATTGGGTGCTTCTTCTTTTTCTTTTTCTTTTTATTGGCATATTGATTTCATTGCAAAACGTGTATATTGTTACTTTTATATTTTATATTTTTGTAATAAAAGGACTAAAAAGTCAAAGTCTCTCTCTCTCTCCCTCTCTCTCCCTCTCTCTCCCTCTCTCTCCTTCTCTCTCTCTCTCTCTCTCTCTCTCTCTCTCTCTCCTTTTCTCTCTCTCTCCCTCTCTCTCTCTCCCTCTCTCTCTCTCCCTCTCTCAATTTTTCGCTTAATTTAATTAAACGCTTAATTTGCCCTTGATGTGTTCATACCTCTTGCATGAGCATTTCCTTTAAAATTGTTTGTGGTTTTTGTTTGTGTCTTCACCTTTGGTTTGTAAAATTTTTATACTTGCTGGTTTCCTTTAAATATCCTTTGCTCCTTTTGGTGAATTCATGATCCTTACGAAATGTTTCTTTAAACTGGTTGCTTTGCTTACAACCGCTTTGTGGAATGGCTTGTATTTTTATAATAAAAGGGCACAAAAGTCTCTCTCTCTCTCTCTCTTTCTCTCTCTCTTCCTAACTCTGTCGTGGTCTTGGCTTTGTGAAGGCGGAGGCACACCATCCTGGATGTGGGGGATCTCTGGATCTCTCCTGGAAGACCGATCGGCTGTCTCCGTGCCATCGGATTGTTCGAGAGAACTGTCCGGGGTGATACAAAAACAGCAACAACAACACCACCACGTTACATTAGTTCTTTGTGCCTGTTGTTTATGTCCTTTATGACATCCCTCAAAACTAACATTCCTGTTTGTAATGATTTTTAATTTTGTTCGACTACCAGACAGGCAGAAGAAGAAGAAGAATGTGTTGGCAATTGACGGTTAGGGTGCTGGCTTGTGATCTCTGGGTTCTGAATTCAAGTTCCTGTCACGCCGTTGAATTAACA
Organism: Myxine glutinosa; assembly: GCF_964187855.1. Lineage (NCBI taxonomy): Eukaryota > Metazoa > Chordata > Myxini > Myxiniformes > Myxinidae > Myxine > Myxine glutinosa. The sequence continues at coordinate 39,604,582 of NC_136265.1, read as the reverse complement.
CCAGGTGGGTTGGCTCAGCCTGTCATCCTTCGGAGGTCGGCAAAATGAGTACCGGTGCACTGGGATGAATGAGCCATTCGAGTATCCTGCATCAGAGCGGCAACCCGTCCAGGATTGTGCTCAATAGCTTAGAAACTGCTTCAGCAGCCATATGCATCTGAAGATGCAAAAAGGAGTGGTCTTCTTCTTCTTTCCTCTGCGCATACGCGGTAGAGCTGAGCGCGATTCGGTACAATTTTCCAAATTCAGAATCAAAGTACTGCTAAACTGCAGGTTCGTGTTCCGATTCGTGTTCCACAGTGATCAAAATTTAAAATTCAATTGAAATTCTGTAGTTCCTCGGTCGAACAGACAGAGCGAACCAATATAGTTTAAGCCTGCTTTTTGTTTCGCGCATCCAGGGTAATAATCAAAAGAGAATACACATAATATGCAGACGATGCTGCTTTATGTGTGAGAGACCCTGTCCACTGGCCAGCCGTGTTCAACCGCTTTGAAACGGTTGCTGAAAGCCGAGGCCTAAGGCCCTCAAGGCCTTAAGCCATGGCCTCATGGCCTCGGCCTTTTTTTTTCTTTCTTTGTATACAAGATCGAGGCTCGTGAAAGAGCTAACATTAATCACACTAAAAGTCAAACCGACACATAAAACACAAAATAAGGGGAGCGGCAGACAAGATGGGGAGAGAGGGGGGAGGACACAAACACAACATTTGATGGCAGGGAGAAATGTGGGAGGGAGAAAGCTTGGGGGGAGGTGGGAGAGGTATAAAACATATGGACACTGCAAGGACTTCCAGGAAAGAAGTTGGAATTTCAAAAAAGTGTATCTGGGGTGAATTAGCGGGGGTAGAAAAGATCAAGGTTTTGGATGGGGGAAGATAAGAGATGGTGGTGAACAGCTGTTTTAAAGACCTGGAGGGAGGAGTGGGATTGAAGGGAGTGGGGGTGTTTGTTCCAGAGGCGGGAGAAAAGGGGAATGAAAGAGTGAAGGTGAGCAGAGAGCCTAGATTTTGGCAGTTTAACCATAAGAGGGTTGCTGGCAGATCATGTGCGACCTGTAGGAATATTTGGGGGACAGAGCCCAGAGAGAGCTGCGGGAGCAAGGCCGGAGAGGAGTCGCTAGAAGACAGAAAGACCACCAACCTGCTTGCGGTGAGTGAGTGAAAGGCCCTCGGAGTTAGCTTCATCGCAGGAGATTCCAATGATTCTGAACGCTTTGGTTTCAACAGCGTGAAGCCGAGCTAGGTGTGAGGCAGGAGCACCGGCCCAGAGGGGGGAACAGTATTCCATTGAGCTGTGGATGAAAGCCTTGTATGTGGTGAGGAGCTCAGGTGTGCCAAGGAAGGACTTCGCACGACGGAGGATGCCCAGTCGGCGACTGGCTTTGGAGGCCAGCTTGGAAATGTGGTTTTCCCAAGAAAGATCATGGCAGATAGTGAGACCCAAAAGCTTGAGCGACAGAACTTCTTGGAGAGGATTGTTGAGAAAGTAGATGGGAGGGTTTTCCAGTCGGTGTTTTCGGAGAGACATAGTAAGAGTGTGAGATTTGTCAGGATTGAAAGACACGTTCCACTTGTTTGACCAGTCTGTGATTTTGTCCAGGTCTGCAGAGAGTGATGAGGCTGCAGACTGCCGATCTGAGGGAAGTGGAATGGAGCGGCAGAGAGTGGAGTCATCAGCAAAGAGATAGAGAGGATTTTCCAGAGAGTCGGAGAGATCATTAATGAAGACCAGAAAAAGCACAGGGCCCAGAACACTACCTTGGTGAACTCCAGCCAGAACAGAATGGGGAGATGAGAGAAATCCATTCAGGGCCACACGTTGACTATGACCAGAGAGGAAGTCCGCAAGCCATGCGTAGAGATTTCCATGGATACCATAGGAGGAGAGTTTGGTGAGCAGAGCTGGGTGCCAGACCATATCGCAGGCACGTGATATGTCAAGGGAGACAGGTCTGATTTCCTATTTGGCATTGAGGACCTCCATCCATTGCTGAGACAGCAGAAGCAACATGTCCAGAGTAGAATGACCTGGTAAAGTTCTGTCGCTTGCAGAATAAGTTTGGCCCTCATGGCAAAAAACCAAGGTACAGAATGCTGCCATTGTCCCTCTCCCCTACCAGTACCTATCTCCGGCGTAGTTGTAGAGACATTGGACCACTTCATCTACCTGAGCTCCAACATTCATTCATCTGGATACTAAAGCCCTGATGTGTGTAGACAAATTGTCATGGCTGGTTCTGTCATGGGGCAACTAGATGCTGTCTGGAAACAGCACCATAGTTTACCATCAAAGCTCCGTATTTACAAAACATGTCCTTCCTGTTCTCTATGGTTGTGAGACCTGGACCCTTTTGAAAAAGGACCAAGATATCCTACAAGCTTTCCATATGCAATGTCAACGCCACATCCTTGGGGTTCGATGGTATGATCGAGTCTCAAACAGGACCATTTGTGAGATCACTAGACTCAGCCCGAACACATTCGATATTGCAAGGACACTATTCCTTGTTTGGACACATCCACCGCTTAAGTAAACGTGTACCGGCTCAAATCTCCCTGGAATTTGCCATAAATCCCTACCATGGTCACCGACCCAACCTGGTGCCGTCCTTGAGGAAGCCCAAGACTCTCTTTGGCCTTCAAGATCTTCAAGATAAAAAATGAGATTGGCCTTAGCCCACGTTAACGTTGACAGAAGGTGGAAGACCTACAGTTATGGGGGTCACCACATCCCTTAGTTGGGCATGCGGATTAGTAGTAGGAGTGGTAGTCATAGTAGAATAAACATTTTGTGTATTTAAACATTGTTTCTTACTTTCGTAATGAAACTGTAGAATTTTGATCGATAGTTTCGGACAAAAACGTCACCACTGCGGAATACTGGAATGTGCTGCAGTCCAGTTTTGGTTGTGTTGGTATCACTTTTGCTAATCTCAATGAACAACAACACAACAACATGCATTTTAAGGCCATTTTCCCTGCTAGAGCAGGGGTTAGCCTTGCGGTCCCCATGACGATCTTCTCCATTTTGCCCTATTTTCTGCATCTCTCCTTGTTAACCCCCTTGCCCGCATTTCTTCTTCCACCATCTTTAGCCAAGTCTTTCTTGGTCTTCCCCGTCCTCTACTTCCTTCTACATTCATTTCCATCACTCTTCTCAACCAGTCACTTTCATCCTTCCTCAACACATGACCAAACCATCTCAACCTGTTCCTCTTCACAGCATCAATCACAGGCTCTATTCCCATCATCTTTCGCAATTCATCATTTGTCTTCCTCTCTCTCAACGACACTCCGCACATCCACCGAACCATTCGCATTTCCACCCTTTCCAGCCTTCGTTGCTGCTCTACATTTATGACCCATGTCTCACTCCCATAAATCATAACACTTCTCACACATGCAGCATACACCTTTCCCTTCAGCTTCAACGACACTCCCCTCCTCATCAGCACGCCACTCAGTTTCCGAAACTTCTTCCATGCACATCTCACTCTAGCAACCATTGCCGTGTCTGATCCACCTTCTCCATTCAGCATGTCTCCGAGGTAGCAAAATGTTTTCACACCTTCCAGCTTCACGCCGTCTCCAAGATCCAAGTCAACATTTCCTCCATCTGCAGCTCCCTCTGTGCACACCTTACATTTGAATGTAGCTGCCACACTGGTTAATGACCCTCTCAGACCACTACATTTTTGATGAACCCACTCAGCGCACATTGTACATTGAATGGAGTTCACTCCGACACACTTCCTGCACACAGCACATGGCCACTTCCCAGTTCTTTCCACCTCACCACATGCTTTACCACTTGCCATCACCTTCGTCTTTCCTATATTCACCTTCAGACCTTTTGTCTCCATACATTCCTCCCACTTGTTCATCTTTTCCTTCAGTCCATCCATACTTTCCGCAATCAACACCAGATCATCTGCATACAACAACTCCCACGGTAAACCCTCCTTTTCGTTCTGAGCCAGCACCTCCATCACAGCTACAAATAGTAGTGGACTTAGTACCGACCCCTGAAGCACTCCCACCTTCACCTCAAACTCACCACTGTTCCCGTCCTTCGTCCTTACAGCTGTGCGCGCTCTTTTGTACATTGCCATCAATCAATATTGCTAATCTCATTGCTAATCTCTCATTGCTAATCTCAATGAACCATAATGTCAAATTTATCTCTGCTTTAAGGAAGTGGATTTCTGGGCAGAGAGATAACATTATATGACCAAAAGCATAGTAAACCTACTATTAGTAGTTGGGTGTACTATACTTTGGGAGAAGTATAAATTTTGTGGTTCACCACAAGCACAGGGAAGTGCATAACAAACATTTATAGCTCATAGCAAAAGCAGCACATGCATTAGTTTTTTTTTTTTGCTTTTGGAGGAAGTAAATGTAATTGTTTTTTTTTCTGTATGCATAATCGAGGCTCGTGGAAGAGCTAGAACACTGGACGGATCAGGACGTAACACAAAAAAAGACGCAAACCACACACGCATGGAGAAGGAATCTCGAAGGAGGAAAAAAACTGGAAAATTAGGAGGGATTTGGGGGAGGTTAACGGGGGTGGACAAGATCAACGTTTTGGATTGGGGATGATATGAGATGGTGGTGAACAGCTGTTTTGGAGACCTGTATGGAAGAATGAGATTGAAGAGGATGTGGAAATTGATTCCACAGGTGGGGAAAAAGAGGAACAAATGAGTGGAGGTGAGTAGTGATCGTGGATTTAGGTAGTTTCACCAGAAGAGGGTTGATGGTGGAAGATGTGTGCCCTGCAGAAACCTGGGAGGGACAAAGCACGGAAAGAGCAGAGGGTGCAAGGCAAGAAAGGGTGTGGTAGAAGACAAAGAGACCACCGACCTGTCTGCGATTGCGAAGTGATAGACCCATAGACTCAGCTTCAGCGCAGGAGATTCCACTGATCTTGAAGGTCTTGGTTTCCATGACGTCAAATTGAGCAAGATGAGAGGCAGGAGCACCAGCCCAGAGGGGAGAACAGTACTCCATCAAACTGCGTATTAAGGCCTTGTAAGCGGATAGGAGTTCAGGTGTACCAAGGAAGGACTTTGTACGACAGAGGATGCCCAGTCGGCGGCTGGCTTTGGAGGCCACCAAATGTACTTATCAAAGAAAGTACAGAGCTATGAAATGGTGCATATAAAAGGATCAATATCCTCGAGAGAAAAGCAAATTATGGAAGTAAAGAGGATGGGATGGAGGTGGGGGGCAGAGGGTGATTTAAATTGAAGACATGTTCATTTATCCACCTTCTTCTTGTTTTATATGCAGAATAAGGCTGTGTCATTGTTGGAGAGCATGGAGAGTGTGGCATCATCGGTGGAGAGCATGGAGAGTGTGGCATCATTGGCGGAGAACATGGAGAGTGTGGCATCATTGGCGAGAGCATGGAGAGCGTGGCTTCATTGGTGGAGAGTATGGCATCATTGGTGGAGAGCGTGGAGAGTGTGGCATCATTGGTGGAGAGCATGGGGAGTGTGGCATCATTGGTGGAGAGTGTCGCATCATTGGTGGAGAGCATGGAGTGTATGGCATCATTGGTGGAGAGTGTGGCATCATTGGTGGAGAGCATGGAGAGTGTGGCATCATTGGTGGAAAGCATGGAGAGTGTGGCATCATTGGTGGAGAGCATGGAGAGCATGGCATCATTGGCGGAGAGCATGGAGAGTGTGGCATCATTGGTGGAGAGTGTGGCATCATTGGTGGAGAGTGTGGCATCATTGGCGGAGAGCATGGAGAGCATGGCATCATTGGTGGAGAGCATGGAGAGTGTGGCATCATTAGAGGAGAGCGTGGCATCATTGTTGGAGAGCATGGAGAGTGTGGCATCATTGGTGGAGAGCATGGAGAGTGTGGCATCATTTATGGAGAGTGTGGAATCATTGGCGGAGAGCATGGAGAGCTTGGCATCATTGGCGGAGAGTATGGAGAGCATGGCATCATTGGTGGAGAGCATGGAGAATGTGGCATCATTGGCGGAGATCATGGAGAGCGTGGCATCATTGGCGGAGAGCATGGAGAGCGTGGCATCAATGGTGGAGAGCATGGAGAGCATGGCATTATTGGTGGAGAGCATGGAGAGTATGGCATCATTGACGGAGAGCATGGAGAGTTTGGCAGCATTGGCAGAGAGCATGGAGAGTGTGGCATCATTGGTGGAGAGCATGGAGAGTGTGGCATCATTGGCGGAGAGCGTGGCATCATTGGCGGAGAGCATGGAGAGCATGGCATCATTGGTGGAGAGCATGGAGAGAGTGGCATCATTGGCAGAGAGCACGGTGAGTGTGGCATCATTGGCGGAAAGCATGGAGAGTGTGGCATCATTGGCGGAGAGCATGGAGAGCATGGCATCATTGACAGAGAGCATTGCATCATTGTCAGAGAGCATGGAGAGTGTGGCATCATTGGTAGAGAGCATGGAGAGTGTGGCATCATTGGTGGAGAGCATGGAGAGTGTGGCATCAATGGTGGAGAGTATGGAATCAATGGTGGAGAGCATGGAGAGCATGGCATTATTGGTGGAGAGTATGGCATCATTGGCAGAGAGCATGGAGAGTGTGGCATCATTGGTGGAGAGCATGGAGAGTGTGGCATCATTGGCGGAGAGCATGGAGAGTGTGGCATCATTGGTGGAGAGCATGGAAAGTGTGGCATCATTGGTGAAGAGCATGTAGAGTGTGGCATCATTGGTGGAGAGCATGGAGAGTGTGGCATCATTGGCAGAGAGCATGGAGAGTGTGGCATCATTGGTGGAGAGCATGGTGAGTGTGGCATCATTGGCAGAGAGCATGGAGAGTGTGGCATCATTGGTGGAGAGTGGGGCATCATTGGTGGAGAGCATGTAGAGTGTGGCATCATTGGTGGAGAGCATGGAGAGTGTGGCATCATTGGTGGAGAGCATGGAGAGTGTGGCATCATTGTTGGAGAGCATGGAGAGTGTGGCATCATTGGTGGGGAGCATGGAGAGTGTGGCATCATTGGTGGAGAGTATGGAATCATTGGTGGAGAGCATGGAGAATGTGGCATCATTGGTGGAGATCATGGAGAGTGTGGCATCATTGGTAGAGAGCATGAAGAGTGTGGTATCATTGGTGGAGAGTATGGCATCATTGGCGGAGAGCATGGACAGTGTGGCATCATTGGCAGAGGGCATGGAGAGTGTGGCATTGTTGGTGGAGAGTATGGCATCATTGGTGGAGAGCATGGAGGGTGTGGCATCATTGGCGGAGAGCATGGAGAGTGTGGCATCATTGGTGGAGAGTATGGAGAGTGTGGCATCATTGGTGGAGAGCATGGAGAGTGTGGCATCATTGGTGGAGAGCATGGAGAGTTTGGCATCATTGGTGGAGAGTATGGCATCATTGGCGGAGAGCATGGAGAGTGTGGCATCATTGGTGGAGAGTGTGGCATCATTTGTGGAGAGCATGGAGAGTGTGGCATCATTGGCGGAGAGCATGGAGAGTGTGCCATCATTGGTGGAGAGTATGGAGAGTGTGGCATCATTGGCGGAGAGCATGGAGAGTGTGGCATCATTGGCGGAGGGCATGGAGAGTGTGGCATCATTGGTGGAGAGTATGTAGAGTGTGGCATCATTGGTGGAGAGCATGGAGAGTGTGGCATCAATGGTGGAGAGCATGGGGAGTGTGGCATCATTGGTGGAGAGTGTCGCATCATTGGTGGAGAGCATGGAGTGTATGGCATCATTGGTGGAGAGTGTGGCATCATTGGTGGAGAGCATGGAGAGTGTGGCATCATTGGTGGAAAGCATGGAGAGTGTGGCATCATTGGTGGAGAGCATGGAGAGCATGGCATCATTGGCGGAGAGCATGGAGAGTGTGGCATCATTGGTGGAGAGTGTGGCATCATTGGCAGAGAGCATGGAGAGCATGGCATCATTGGTGGAGAGCATGGAGAGTGTGGCATCATTGGTGGAGAGTGTGGCATCATTAGTGGAGAGCGTGGCATCATTGTTGGAGAGCATGGAGAGTGTGGCATCATTGGTGGAGAGCATGGAGAGTGTGGCATCATTTATGGAGAGTGTGGAATCATTGGCGGAGAGCATGGAGAGCTTGGCATCATTGGCGGAGAGCATGGCATCATTGGTGGAGAGCATGGAGAATGTGGCATCATTGGCGGAGATCATGGAGAGCGTGGCATCATTGGCGGAGAGCATGTAGGGCGTGGCATCAATGGTGGAGAGCATGGAGAGCATGGCATTATTGGTGGAGAGCATGGAGAGTATGGCATCATTGACGGAGAGCATGGAGAGTTTGGCATCATTGGCAGAGAGCATGGAGAGTGTGGCATCATTGGTGGAGAGCATGGAGAGTGTGGCATCATTGGCGGAGATCGTGGCATCATTGGCGGAGAGCATGGAGAGCGTGGCATCATTGGTGGAGAGCATGGAGAGAGTGGCATCATTGGCAGAGAGCACGGTGAGTGTGGCATCATTGGCGGAAAGCATGGAGAGTGTGGCATCATTGGCGGAGAGCATGGAGAGCATGGCGTCATTGACAGAGAGCATTGCATCATTGTCAGAGAGCATGGAGAGTGTGGCATCATTGGTAGAGAGCATGGAGAGTGTGGCATCATTGGTGGAGAGCATGGAGAGTGTGGCATCAATGGTGGAGAGTGTGGAATCAATGGTGGAGAGCATGGAGAGCATGGCATTATTGGTGGAGAGTATGGCATCATTGGCAGAGAGCATGGAGAGTGTGGCATCATTGGTGGAGAGCATGGAGAGTGTGGCATCATTGGCGGAGAGCATGGAGAGTGTGGCATCATTGGTGGAGAGCATGGAGAGTGTGGCATCATTGGTGGAGAGCATGTAGAGTGTGGCATCATTGGTGGAGAGCATGGAGAGTGTGGCATCATTGGTGGAGAGCATGGAGAGTGTGGCATCATTGGCGGAGAGCATGGAGAGGGTGGCATCATTGGTGGAGAGTGTGGCATCATTGGTGGAGAGTGTGGCATCATTGGTGGAGAGCATGGAGAGTGTGGCATCATTGGTGGAGAGCATGGAGAGTGTGGCATCATTGGTGGGGAGCATGGAGAGTGTGGCATCATTGGTGGAGAGTATGGAATCATTGGTGGAGAGCATGGAGAATGTGGCATCATTGGTGGAGATCATGGAGAGTGTGGCATCATTGGTAGAGAGCATGAAGAGTGTGGCATCATTGGTGGAGAGTATGGCATCATTGGCGGAGAGCATGGAGAGTGTGGCATCATTGGCAGAGGGCATGGAGAGTGTGGCATCATTGGTGGAGAGTATGGCATCATTGGTGGAGAGCATGGAGGGTGTGGCATCATTGGCGGAGAGCATGGAGAGTGTGGCATCATTGTTGGAGAGTATGGAGAGTGTGGCATCATTGGTGGAGAGCATGGAGAGTGTGGCATCATTGGTGGAGAGTATGGAGAGTTTGGCATCATTGGTGGAGAGTATGGCATCATTGGCAGAGAGCATGGAGAGTGTGGCATCATTGGTGGAGAGTGTGGCATCATTTGTGGAGAGCATGGAGAGTGTGGCATCATTGGCGGAGAGCATGGAGAGTGTGGCATCATTGGTGGAGAGTGTGGCATCATTGGCGGAGAGCATGGAGAGTGTGGCATCATTGGCGGAGGGCATGGAGAGTGTGGCATCATTGGTGGAGAGTATGTAGAGTGTGGCATCATTGGTGGAGAGCATGGAGAGTGTGGCATCATTGGTGGAGAGCATGGAGAGTTTGGCATTATTGGTGGAGAGTATGGCATCATTGGTGGAGAGTATGTAGAGTGTGGCATCATTGGTGGAGAGCATGGAGAGTGTGGCATCATTGGTGGAGAGTATGTAGAGTGTGGCATCATTGGTGGAGAGCATGGAGAGTGTGGCATCATTGGCGGAGGGCATGGAGAGTGTGGCATCATTGGTGGAGAGCATGGAGAGTGTGGCATCATTGGCGGAGGGCATGGAGAGTGTGGCATCATTGGCAGAGAGCATGGAGAGTGTGGCATCATTGGCGGAGGGCATGGAGGGTGTGGCATCATTGGTGGAGAGTATGGCATCATTGGTGGAGAGTATGTAGAGTGTGGCATCATTGGTGGAGAGCATGGAGAGTGTGGCATCATTGGTGGAGAGTATGTAGAGTGTGGCATCATTGGTGGAGAGCATGGAGAGTGTGGCATCATTGGTGGAGAGCATGGAGAGTTTGGCATCATTGGTGGAGAGTATGGCATCATTGGCGGAGAGCATGGAGAGTGTGTCATCATTGGTGGAGAGTGTGGCATCATTTGTGGAGAGCGTCGCGGTGCCACCGATGCAGTGATTAGGGCGGGAATTAAAAAAAAAAATTCCGGACCCCTTGGGATTCCTAACGTCCACCAACTAATGCTGGAAGACGGGACGCCCAGTTTAACGTCCATCCAATAGACGGCACACGCATTGATGAATCACCCTGCCTGTGAAATACCAGGATGACCGTTTACAGCTGGGACAGGGTTCAAACCCAGGCTCGACAGCTTCAAGGTGAGTGTGTGTACCTCTGGGCCAGTTGTTCCCAAACTGGGGGACTCGTTATTAGTGGCTGATTTTAACCCATTAGTGGCACTCAGAACGTCAGACATTCGATTTCAGTCCACGGTTGCTGCAACATGTCCACAATAACACAATAATGACATTTATTGCAAGTCACAACATTTTCCGGGGTTACTCCACACAATGGAAAGACGCCTGAAGAAAAACCGTGCAAATTAGCAGGTGCACTCGGTAGAGCGCAAACCTCCACCTGGTGAACAGTTTATGTTTTGTCGGAGAGCCCACAGATAGGCCGGATCTGGATTCGGACCTGAACCAAAATCTAATCGGCTTGTGCTTGTCACCGAACCAACTCATTCACCCAGTTTGTCATAATTCCTCCAAAACTTTTTGAAATATCGTGCATTGGCCACAAAACTTAATGGTGAAAAATCACATAAAAAATAAATAAATTATCTGATCCGGCACCGGATCTTCACCAAAATCGAATCGATTTGTCCTTGTCACATACCCAACCTGTCCACAAAGTTTCATCCGAATCGTTCCACAGATTTTTGAGATATCGTGCTATATATCGTTTTTGTCCTATCTCTCAAAACTGAGGCTGTCAATGATTTTGACTATATAGCTCAAAGGTCAAGGTTATCTTTTTTGTCTGGGTGTTATCTCAACCATCCTTTGAGCTAGTAGGCTGAAATCTGGGCAAAATAGTGAACAAGTGTATAGGCCAAAATGTTATTTTTTATTTTTTGATTAATCAATTAATTACATAATTATTATCAATTTATTAATTATTTATTTATTTTCTTTCTCATCTGGACAATATCTCAGGCACCTTTTGAGCTTGGAAGCTGATATTTTGACATGGCAATGACCAAGTGATTTGACTATAAAGGGTATTTTTTATTTATTGATTAATCAATTCATCGATTAATTATTTAATTTTTAAGTTAATTAATTGATTTTCAAAATGTTACAGTGGTGGCTTAGGTGTTTGCTATTAACCAATTGATGAAGAAATTAAATATTCTACGATTATTATTCATTTCTTTTAATTGCACAATTAATCAATTAATAAATCAATTATTGTTTATCTCGATTTTCGTCGTCGGCCTACCTGTCAGGCTACCTACTGCCTGACGCCTTCTTATCTTTACCTCCGCCAACAAAGGTAGATGGAGGTTATGTTTTCACCCCTGTCTGTCTGTTTGTCCGTTTGTCTGTCCATTTGTGAACAAAATATCTCAAAAAAGGACGAAATTTTGGTGGACATGTTGGGTGTGTGACAAGGACGAAATGATTAGATTTTGGTAAAGATCCGGATTCGGATTCGGCTACTAAAAATTTATAAGTGAATCTTCACCATTGGGAGGTAGGGCCAAAAACGATACATAGCAGGATATCTCAAAAAGTTATGGATGGATTTGGACAAAACATGTTGGAGAGGTTGTGTGTGTGACAAGGAAGGATCGATTCAATTTTGGTGAAGATCAGGATCTGGATCCAGCTACTTGAATTTTTTAAGTGATTCTTCACCATTGAGTGATGGGGCCAACCAGGTGGAGGTATGCTCTCTACTGAGTGCTGTTCTAGTTCTGTTGTTTACCTAAATATCTATAAAGCTCAGTTGACTTTTTGCTTCACCAAATAACAGTGAAACGGAGTTGAGTAAAAGGGTGAAAATTCTACAGATGCTGTGATAAATAACTACCTCTGTCGGTTTGAATGTTTGAAAGAGAATAGACGTCTGGATCAATTTTTGAATTAAATTTAAATCCTGATTTATACATATATATATAATTTAATTTAATTCAAAAATTGATTCAAAAAAATATGTATATATATATATATATATATATATATATATATATATATATATATATAATATATATATATATATATATATACACGTGAGTTGTCTGTGTGTCCGCGTTTTATTCAGAGATGGCTGAACGGAGCTTCATCAAACTTTCAGAGGTTCATCAGTGAGTGCCTGGGAGTGTTTTAGGCAAAAAAAAAAATATATATATATATGTATATATACATACATTCGATTTTATATATATATATATATATATATATATATATATATATATATATATATATATAATATATATATATAATCGCTCGATAGTGCCGAAGCCTTTTTAAATGAATGACAGTTATATACAAGTACACTTTCACATAAATAAATACAAAACAATTACCAGACATTTGAATACAAATCAATCAAACAATTCCGGAAGTGTATGAATTTGGTAGTATGGCTTCTTCTTCTTCCTGATGGACATCACACTTAACTTAGAAACGTGAGCCACATTCACTCAGAAACGTGAGCCCCATTCACTCAGAAACGTGAGCCACATTCACTCAGAAACGTGAGCCACTCCCCTTCCTCTCCTGCTTCCCCCTTCCCCTCACTTTTCCCCCCTCCCCCTCCTTCTCCCCCCTCCCCTCCTCCTCCCTTTCCCCCCTCCCCTCCCCCATCTCCTCCCTTCGCCCCCATTCCCCTTCCCTCCCCTCCCCCTCCCCCCCGTTCCCCTCCCCCCCGCCCGGAAACGCCGGGTACTTCTGCTAGTCTGTTTCTGAACAGGATATCTCAAAAAGCTGAGAACGGATTCGGCCAAAATTTGGTGGAGAGATTGGGTGTGTAACATGAACAGAATGATTTTATTTTTGTGAAGATCCAGATCTGAGAATTTTTTAAAGTGATTCTTCACCATTGGATGATAGTGCAAAAACGATACATAGCACGACATATCAAATTTTTGGACGGATTCGGACGAAACTTGGTGCACAGGTTGGGGGTGTGACGAGGAAGAACTGATTCCATTTTGGTGAACATCCGAATCCGGATCCGGATATGAGAATTTTTTAATTTCTAAGTGATTACTCACAATTGACAAATGGAACCAAAACGATACATAGCACGATATTTCAAAAAGTTTCGGAAGAGTTATGACAAACTTGGAAAATGAATTGGTTGGGTGACAAGCCCAAGCTGATTTGATTTTGGTTCAGGTCCGAATCCAGATCTTACCTATGAGTGGGATACAAAACGTAAACAGTTCAGCCTGGCGGAAGTATGCGCTCGAACCGAGTGCCTTTTTAGTTCATGAGTTTGTCCCCCAGCAAATAACAATAGTCAGCCATTTTGTTTCTGACGTTGCCCAAATCTTTATCTCCAAATACAGCAGTTGAAGGATATGCAATAATGGGTTGTATATAATCAAGGGATATAAACCCTGGTGTTGGCCTAGCGGTTGGGGTGCTGGCTTGGGATCCTACGATCCTGGGTTCGTAATCCCGGTCGATTGCTGAATTAACGCCAGGGGGGTTTACTCAGCCTGTCGTCCTTCCGAGGTCGGCAAATTGAGTACCAGTTCACTGGTAATTCCCTGTGTGTCACAAGAGGTGACTAACAGGGTTGGCGGCACGAAGGGCATCCAGAAAAAGGCCAACCCCCGCTCTGCAGGGAAAAATGCCCTTGAAAGGTGGTTGTATAAAAATCGAGGGATATTTTTGTAATCTATCTATAATTCCAGTAATCTCTGTGTGTTTGTTTGTACGTTTGTACGTTTGTACGTTTGTACGTTTGTTTGTTTGTCTGTGACCGCTGTTTCTCGACAACCACGGGTCTGATATACTTTAAACTTGCCAGGTATATTGCCGGGGGTCCGACCACCGGGGGGTGGCCTCGACGCGGAGGCAGAGCTGCTGGCGGGGGTGCCGGGGGTCCGACCGCCGGGGGGCGGCCTCGACATGGAGGCAGAGCTGCTGGCGGGGGGTGGTCCGGATCGAGGTGGGCCGGCTTGAGGCAGTCCACGGAAATGTGATCCGGGGCACCGCCGATGTCGACCGTGAAAAATTTGTCCCCGGTCACCAGCACGCTGAAGGGCCCGTCGTACGGGGGCCGTAGCGGTGCCCGGTGGGCGTCGTGCCGGATGAACACGTACTTTGCCGTGTGAAGCTCCGGGGCGACGTGGGAAGGCGGGCAACCATGGTGCGCCGTTGGCACCGGGGCGAACCTCCGAGCGGTCTCCTGAAGGGCGGAGCGCTGTTGCGCCGCGGACCAAGGAGCCGTGGAGTCTGGGATAAATTCACCCGGTACCCGCAGTGGTTGCCCGAAGACCAGCTCCGCCGAGGACGCGCGCAGGTCATCCTTGGGCGCCGTCCTGAGGCCCAGCAGGACCCAGGGGAGTCTGTCGACCCAGCCGCCGTCGCGGAGGCTGGCCCGGAGCGCGGCCTTCATGGAGCGATGAAAGCACTCACACAGGCCATTGGCCTGGGGGTGGTCGGCCGTGGTGCGGTGTAGTTTCACCCCGAGCCCTTGCGCCACCACGGCCCAGAGCTCCGAGGTGAACTGGGGGCCGCGGTCGGACGAGATGTCCGAGGGGGCACCGAACCGGGCAACCCACGTGGCGATAAAGGCTTGCGCCACCTCAGCCGCAGACGTCGCCGCCAATGGGACGGCCTCCGGCCACCGTGTGGTGCGGTCGACCATGGTGAGGAGGTGGGTGAACCCTCGCGAGGGGGGCAGAGGTCCCACCAAGTCGACGTGCACGTCGTTGAACCGCCGCTCGGGCACCGTAAACGGGGCTAACGGTGCCTGGGTGTGGCGGTGGACTTTTGCGCGCTAGCATGCGAGGCACGTCCTGGCCCAGTCGCGGACATCCTTCCTGAGGCCATGCCAGACGAACTTCGCCCCGACGAGTTTCTGGGATGCCTTCGTGCCAGGGTGGGACAGGCCGTGGATGGCGTCGAACACTGGGCGCCGCCAGCCAGCGGGCACGATGGGGCGAGGCCGGCCGAGGGAGACGTCGCATAGGAGGGCCGTGCCCGCGGCGTCGAACGGCACCTCGGTGACCCGGAGGCCCGTGACGGCGGTCCGCAAGGCCTGGACGCCGGGATCAGCGGTCTGGGCCTCCGCCATCCGGGCATAGTCGACCCCGAGGTGGAATGCGTGCACGACGGACCGGGAAAGGCAATCCGCCACCGGGTTGTCCTTACCCGCCACGTGACGGATGTCCGTCGTGTACTCGGACACGGCAGAGAGGTGGCGCTGCTGCCGTGCCGACCATGGCTCGGTGACCTTGGCCATCGCGATCACAAGGGGCTTGTGGTCAACGAAGGCCGTGAACGGGCGGCCCTCCAGCAGGTGGCGGAAGTGTCGGACCGCCGGGTGGAGCCCTAGCAACTCGCGGTTGAAGGTGCTGTACCGGCGTTCGTGCGGGCGAAGCTGCCGGCTAAAAAACGCCAGCGGTTGCCAAGCACCATGCACCCATTGCTCGTGCACCGCGCCCACCGCCTAGTCCGACGCGTCGGTGGTGAGGGCGATCGGTGCATCGGGCGCCGGGTGCGCCAGCATGGTGGCTTCGGCCAGAGCCAGCTTTGCGCCCGCGAACGCCGCGGCCATCGGCTCCCACCATGCGATGTCACCTTTGCCCGGCTTGCCCCAAAGGGCCTCGTGCAAGGGCCGGAGGGGCCGGGCGACGTGGGGCACAAAGCGGTGGTAAAAGTTTACCATGCCCAGGAACTCCTGGAGCCCCTTGATCGTGCGGGGCCGCGGGAAATCCCTGACCGCCTCCACCTTGGCTGGTAAAGGGATGGCCCCGTGCTCAGTGATGCGGTGCCCCAAGAAGTCGATGGTGGCGACGCCGAAACGGCACTTGGCGGGGTTGATGATTAGGCCATGCTGGCCCAGGCGTTCGAAAAGCGTGCGGAGGTGGAGCAGGTGCTCCTCCCGGGACGCGCTCGCGACTAGGATGTCGTCCAGGTAGACAAACAGGAAAGGTAAGTCGCGCAAGACGCTATCCATAAGCCGCTGGAACGCCTGGGCCGCATTCTTCAACCCGAAGGGCATTCTTAGGAATTCGAAGAGACCGAAAGGGGTGATGACGGCCGTCTTTGGGACGTCGTCCGGTTGGACGGGGACCTGATGGTAGCCCCGGATGAGGTCCAGCTTAGAAAACACGGTTGTGTTGGCCAACCGGGCGGCAAAGACCTGAATGTGTGGGACCGGGTAGCGGTCGGGGGTGGTGGCATCATTGAGCCGGCGGTAGTCCCCGCACGGCCACCATCCCCCGCCGGGCTTCAGCACAATGTGCAGCGGAGAAGCCCAAGCGCTGTTGGAGCGCCGTACGATCCCCAGCCGCTCCAGCGTGGCGAACGCCGCTTTTGCCACGGCGAGCTTCGTGGGCTCGAGTCGGCGTGCCCGGGCATAGACCGGCGGCCCGATCGTGGGGATGTGGTGCTCCACCCCGTGTTTAACGGCCACCGCTGAGAAGGTGGGCCGCGTGAGGGCTGGGAAACTGGCGAGGAGGCGGGTAAAGTCGTCCGCTGCCGGAAGCGTGCAAACTAAACTCGCCAGGACGGAACCTTCCAGCAAGCCGCTTGGCAAGCCGCTCAGTGAGCCACTCAACGAGCCACTCAGCAAACAAGCGAGCGAGCTAAAGGTTTCGGCCTGGACGAGCCGTCTGCGCTTCACGTCGACCAACAACCCATTCGCACATAGGAAGTCCGCACCGAGCAATGCCATTGGCATGCTGGCGGTCACGAACAACCATTGAAAGCGCTGCCCTCTGAACCGAACCGCAGGGAGAGGCAGCGCTTCCCGAAGGTGCGGATGGGTGTACCGTTGGCGGCAAGCAACGCGGGGCCCCGGCCCGCTTGTCGGACGTGGAGGTGGGGATGACGCTTACCTGCGCTCCTGTATAGCAGAGGAAACGGCGCCCGGACAAGGTGTCCATAATGAACAGGAGGCTGCCGGAATGGCCGACGCTCAGGGCCGCTAATGAGCGCTGGCCCGGTCGTTTCCCGACTTGTCAAAAGTGCATGGCGGGCGACACGTCTTAGCCTTGTGGCCGAACCTGGCGTGGTAATAGCACCAGGTTTGCGGCGGCGGGGGCGGCGGTGGCCGCGGTGTTCTCGGTGGCGGTGGTGGTGGGCGGGGCGCGGCAGCGGCCACGAGGGACGCTGTAGCCTCTGCCCCGGGATCCACGACGGCAGCACCGTAACTCGACCGCGTGTCGCAAGCCGCGAAAAACTTGTCGGCCTCTACGGCCAGGGCGCGGGGTTCCTTTATTTTTGAACCGGCCAGCGTGAGGCGTACCTGTAGAGGTAGCTGGCGTAGGAAAAGCACCCGGAATAAGAAATCCGGGGCTTGGTCACCCAGCAGCGACAGCATAAAATCCATCCGCATGGATGGTCGTGTGTCGCCGAGTTCGGGAAGGTCCAGGAGGCGGTCGGCCCGTTCGATCTCCGTGAGGCCGAACGTGGCGATGAGGAGACGTTTGAGTGCCTCGTACTTGTGGTCGACCGGCGGGTGCCGCAGGATGGACACGACTTGGACGGCAGTGCCGGGCCCGAGGGTGGCGACCACGTGGTAGTAACGGGTCTCGTCCGCCATTATGCCTCGAAGCTGAAATTGAGCTTCGGCCTGCACGAACCACACGTCGGCCTGTGCTTCCCAAAACTCTGGGAGTTTTACTGCGACGGCGTTGGTGGCCATGGCGCGTTCAGTGGTCAGCAACGGCTGAACCGATCGGGGTCACCAGTGAAGTGCGGTGCTGTGCACACACAACTTGCTTGCCAAAGAGGTAGGCCACAACGCGTTTGTTAAAACAAAAGAGTCTTTATTTCGAAAGCTCGAACTGCAGCACTGAGCGGACTCGAGCTTAGAGCCCGCATATATGTGCCGAGGCCACGCCTAGTCCCCGGGCGTGGCCGATCGGTCGAAGGGCGGGGCATGTGCCATCGGTCCCCACCTGGGCGCTCGCGCCACCCACTGGTGCGCGGAATTATTACCCCTTGTGCCCGCCACACACTACTACATATAAGAACACAAGGGTCGTCCAGCATGCACATGAGATTTTATGAATGTCCCTTCTTTTCTCTACTTTGCTACATGGAACACACCCTTATTTACAGGGGCCTTTTTTATGCGCCTGGAATTTTACCAAAGAATCTATTCGTCCTTGTCACACACACAACCAACCGGTCCACCCAATTTCGTCCAAATCCGTGCGTAACTTTTTGAGATATCCTGCTATATGTATATAGTTTTTAGCTCGATCACTCAATCGTGAAGAATCACTTTAAAATGTGTACTAGCCGGATCAGAATCTGGATCTTCACCAAAATCTAATCATTTCGTCCTTGCCACGCACGCCACCTCTCTGATGAGTTTCGTTTGAATCCGTCCACAACTTTGGGAATGGAATTCCTGGGCTGGGAATGGTGGAAAGATGGGAATGTTACAGTTGGGTGGAGCAATTATAGTTGGTGAGGGACAATCTACTGTTATCTACAATCTTACAGTTGGGAGGAGCAATGTTATTCTGTAAGCTGAAAATTGTTGAGAGAGTTAGTCTAAACAGACCTGCGAGTAAAACAAAAGGAAAATAGGATAACTGTAAAACGCCGGTGTCATCGAGTATTTTTTGAATCGAACGAATCTGCAAGTGATGAAATGGCTCGTGAATTGGAAAAAAAGAAGACTCAAAAGGGAAGATCCAAAGAATAAGAAGACTGCTGGTTGCATCATTTTATTCTGGAACATCTTTTTTTCCCGCTGTGCCGCTGACGCAGTATCTGCTTGTTACCAGGAAGCTGGTACTGATTTTTCCGACCTCGGAAGGATGACAGGTTGAGTCAACCCACCCGGTGTTAATTCAACGGTACCTTGACCGTTAAACCGACACCAGGCAGGCTTCAGTATGGTTTTGCGAAGCACCGGAGCAAAACTTTGTAGTCTGATCCCATTCAATCAAGAAACCACGATGCTGGACCGGATGATGCAAAGGTGAGTACACGACCTCTGAGCTATCTTTTCAGTCAAAATGTAGTAAAAGGTCTTTTAAAATGTCAAAGTCAAAACAAGGGATTTGTGCAAAAGTTCGTAAACCATTCAAATTGCTTTTGCTGAACATAGTTAGTACCAGTACTCCATGCTTTGAGTATTTTTAACCAAGGTCTTTCAGAGTGTTCAGTTGGTATGAAACGTGAAATTAAACAACTCTTTTGTAAGTTGAACTTAATTGTCAGCAACGTACCCATAATTAAAGATTATTTAAGCGAGAAAAGTTTTCACAAAGATGCAAAGTTGGTACTATATTTACCTCCGCC
>NC_136265.1:39414917-39579917 GCF_964187855.1 Myxine glutinosa | reverse complement strand
GACTTAAATATTGAACGTTATAAAAATAGTGAACTCTTTTCTTCTTTAAATATTGAAAAGTATTTTTTAATAAATTGGGTCAACCTGAAAAATCTCGTTCAAGAACATTTGTAACAGCCCGTACATTATTACATCATGAAACAGCAAAACGCATGAAACCGGATCTATACCATACCAACTTCGAGGTAACGAATTCGAGTCTCAAGGTAACGATGTTGTCGGGAAGGGAGAGGCCGATCGCTGGATCTCGAGAGTTAAATAGACTTTGGTGGACACGTGTAAGTCCACAATGTACCGCCTTCTTCAGCAATGGCGTCCTTCTTCATCATGCCTGTGATTTACCATAACCAGTACCAGATTAAACTAGAAGGGCACCAAGTTTAGTCAAAACGTATCCATAACTTTTTTAAATATCATGTTATTTATTACTTTTCACCCGATCTCTCAATGGTGAAGAATCACTTAAAAATTAAATAATCCTCGTATCCAAATCCATACTCAGATCTTCACCAAAATTGAATCAAAGAGAGGCGCAAACTGCCCCTCCCTTATATATGGGATCGTTTCTCTGTGTGCAACTTTAACATGGGGACTGAAAATACGTTTCTCGGCTTCTACTGGACGAAATTGGCTGCAAATTTCAGAAGTAAATACTTTGTACGTTGAGGTAATATGTTCCAAGTTTCAGCAACGTCCGTTTATGCATTTTTGAGTTATATTTACAAAATACTCGAAATCACGTTGGTGTCTGTCCGTCCGTCCGTCCGTCCGCCCAAAATGTGTTGGCGCTCACATCTCAAGGACTATACATTGAAACTAGCTGAAACTTGGAATATACATCGGCCAATAGGTCTAGTTAATGGCTTTCGAAACAAATTCTACAAAAGTGCCATAGTGTTTGCTTTAAAATTAAATATATAAATATATATATATATATATATATATATATATATATATATATATATATGGTATCTGTAATCTGGTTCTCCAACCTAATGAGCGGACAACATGACGTCATCGCCATGCACGTCCGCCTTGCCTGCAAAGTTCCAGAGGAACCATCTAGCAGTGCGTCATTATCTATCTATAATTCCAGTAATCTCTGTGTGTATGTATGTATGTATGTATGTATGTATGTATGTATGTCTGTTTGTCTGTGACCGCTGTTTCTCGACAACTACCGGTCCGATATACTTTAAACTTGCCAGGTATATTGCTGGGGACCCCAGGATGTGCCTTTTCAAGGTTTCATATTAATCGGAGAAGTAGTTACCGAGCTATGTCCAAAAAACGATTCAACCAATCAGAGAGCAGCGAGCTATCACGTGTGCCGAACGTGGCGAACAGACTCTGCCTCGGACGGCACATTTGAGAGCGTATTCATTTATTTCACGTTGGCAAACTATGTTGGCGTTCAACTATGTTTTAAAACTAATTAAAACTAATTTGCGATTCATCGTAACTGCGATATGCGACCTTCCGGACAGTGAAGACTGCACTTCCGGCAGCCAATCACAGAACGCGTTGTTGCATAGGCGTGGCCGATGTGAGAGCGAGCCGAGCCGAGCGCGTGCGCCATTACGGTTCGTAATTCGATTTCTTCCGGAGAAAATAATAATTTCTCGATTTCTTATGCGCATTATTTCTCCTCAGTCAGAGCGAAGGGCGGAAGCGAAGAGCGTTGTTTTTTTTGTTTATGGGCGTACGGGCGTACGGGCGGGGTAGAGCGTACGGGTAGCGTTTTTTTTTTTTTTTGGCAAGGAACGGGGGCACCCACGTACGGGCATGCCCTAGTGGATTATAAATACAGATGGCGGTGCTTATCGCTCCCAGCAAGGTGCAGCAGCAGCTGTATGGGACACCTTGCTGGCGGTTCTCCACTGATGATATGAAGGTCGCATAGTGACTGATATATATATATATATATATATATATATATATATATATATATATATATATATATATATATATATATATATATATATATATAAATATATATATAAATATATATATATATATATATATATATATATATATATATATATATATATATATATATATATATATAAATATATATATATATATATAGGCGCCCGCGGAACTACGTAACTTCCGGTTAGTGCACCCTTCGCGACAACAGTCACGTGATTGGATACGTTGAAAACAAACCACAAAAGGGCACGTGTTGCAGCTTACTTCCAGTAGTCTCACCCTCACCTATACATAAATAAATATATAAAAATATATACACACTTTATAACTCTTCAAAATGTTATTACCCAAATCTAACGTGCTGGCTTAATGGTCTAATGCAGCGGTCGGGAACCTATGGCTCGCGAGCCATATATGGCTCTTCCGGTGACGGCATATGGCTCCCAGACAATTTTGAGTTGAAAAAAAATTTTTTTTTGTTTTAAAAAATCAGTTTGGAACTGATTTTAAAATACTTGTGATATTTCTTAATAATACTGTGTCATTTTAAAGTAAACAGAAATTAGTTTTGAAGATAAATTTCACGGGTCACGGGTCACCCGTGGGTCGGGTCGGGAACCAATGGCTCGCGAGCATGTCCGCGTCATTGTAAAGGTGAAGAAATCAATTTTATCAGATAGCCAACTAGTTTATCCGCTTCAACCCTTGTAACGGAAAAGATGGCGAAAAGAAAAAAAGACGATGATTACCGTGCATTCCAGGCTGCGTGGACAGAGGAATTTGCATTTGGTGAGAGAGCAGGATCTGCGGTATGTCTAATATGCAATGATAAAATTGCATCGATGAAACGGTCAAATATAAAGCGGCACTTCGATACGCACCATGCTTCATTTGCATCGAAATATCCAGCGGGGGACAGCAGGAAAAGGGCATGCGAGGAGCTACAGCGGAGAGTGCAGACGAGTCAGCAGCAACTACGTGTGTGGACCAAGCAAGGTGACGGGAATTCCGCTCGCTTTGCGGGTGCTTTGGCAATAGTAAGGAATGGAAAGCCATTCACAGATGGCGAGTATGCCAAAACATTCATGCTTGATGTGGCCAATGAACTGTTTGATGACTTCCCAAATAAAGACAAGATAATCAAACGAATAAAAGACATGCCCCTGTCAGCAAGAACTGTGCACGATCGTAGCATCATGATGGCAAATCAAGTCGAGGAAACACAAATTAAGGACATAAACGCCGGGACATACTTTTCTCTCGCGTTAGATGAGTCAACAGACGTTAGCCATCTATCTCAGTGCAGTATAATTGCCAGGTATGCTGCAGGTGACACACTGCGTGAGGAAAGCTTGGCTGTTTTGCCAATGAAAGGGACAACAAGAGGAGAGGATTTATTCACGTCTTTCATGGAGTTTGCTAAAGAAAAAAAACTACCGATGGATAAACTTATTTCTGTCTGTACTGATGGTGCACCCTGTATGTTGGGGAAGAACAAAGGATTTGTAGCGCTTCTCCGTGAACATGAAAAGAGAGCCATCCTAAGTTTTCATTGCATCCTGCACCAGGAGGCGCTTTGCGCTCAGACGTGTGGCCAGGAGCTTGGTGAGGTGATGTCGCTGGTCATTCGAGTGGTCAACTTTATTGTTGCCCGAGCTTTAAATGATCGCCAGTTTAAAGCTCTGTTAGAAGAAGTTGGGAATCATTATCCCGGTCTGCTTTTACACAGCAACGTGCGTTGGTTGTCAAGGGGGAAGGTGCTCAGCCGTTTTGCAGCTTGCCTGAGTGAAATCCGGACTTTTCTTGAAATGAAAGGCGTCAAGCATCCTGAGCTAGACAACACTGACTGGCTCCTGCAGTTTCACTATCTCGTGGACATAACTGGCCATCTGAACCAGCTCAATGTGAAAATGCAAGGTATTGGAAATACAATCTCATCCCTTCAACAAGCAGTGTTTGCATTTGAAAGCAAGCTGGAAGTCTTTCTCAGGGACATTGAAACAGGTCGTCTTCTGCACTTTGAAAGACTGCAACAATTTAGAGATGCATGCTTAGCAAGTGACTCCACTCAACATCTGGATCTCCAGCAGCTAGCTGGCTTTACGTCCAATCTCCTGCAGTCATTCAAAGCACGTTTTGGAGAATTTCGTGCGCGCACTGGTCTTTTCAAGTTCATCACTCATCCACATGAGTGTGCAGTGGACAAAATCGACCTGACATCCCCGGGGTCTCTATCGGAGACTTTGAGCTGGAAGTTGCTGACCTGAAGGCATCAGACATGTGGATGAGTAAGTTCAAGTCACTTAATGGAGAGTTGGAAAGTCTTGCGCGACAGCGAGCAGAGCTGGCGAGGGAACACAAGTGGACAGAAATGAAAAATCTTCAACCTGAAGACCAGCTGATTCTTAAAACATGGAACGAGCTTCCTGTGACATACCACACAATGCAGCGTGTGAGTATTGCCGTATTGACCATGTTTGGCTCTACATATGCATGTGAGCAGTCATTCTCGCATATGAGGAACATTAAGACCAACCTACGCTCACGTTTAACTGATGGAAGCCTCAACGCCTGCATGAAGCTCAACCTCACCACGTATGAACCAGACTACAAGGCCATCAGCAAAACCATGCAGCACCAGAAGTCGCATTAAAAGTAAGACATATTTAATTTATTATACGTTAAAAATACTATATGGCTCTCAATGAAATATATTTAGAAATATTTGGCTTTTATGGCTCTCCCAGTCAAAAAGGTTCCTGACCCCTGGTCTAATGGATAAGTCATCAGTACTCCCAAGCTGGGGAGTGTTGGTTCGAAGTCCCATATGGGTGAATTAATTTTTTTCTTCCTACTTTTTGAAGTGTTTTATATCATCTTGAATATTATATAATCAAAGGGAGACACAAAGCACCCCTCCCTTCATATGGGATCGTTTCTCTGTATGCGAACAGTCCGGGCTGTCTCCCTTGACATATCACGTGCCTTCGATACGGTCTGGCACCCAGCTCTGCTCACCAAACTCTCCTCCTATGGTATCCATGGAAATCTCCATGCATGGCTTGCGGACTTCCTCTACGTGTGGCCCTGAATGGATTTCTCTCATCTCCCCTTCCTGTTCAGGCTGGAGTTCCCCAAGGCAGTGTGCTGGGCCCTGTGCTTTTTCTGGTCTTTATCAATGATCTCTCCGACTCTCTGGAAAATCCTCTCTATCTCTTTGCTGATGACTCCACTCTCTGCCGCTCCATTCCTCTTCCCTCATATTCGGCAGTCTGCAGCCTCCTCTCTCTCTGAAGACCTGGACAAAATCACAGACTGGTCAAACAAGTGGAACATGTCTTTCAATCCTGACAAATCTCACTCTCTTACTATGTCTCTCCGAAAAGATCGACTGGACAACCCTCCCATCTACTTTCTCAACAATCCTCTCCAAGAAGTTCTGTCGCTCAAGCTTTTGGGTCTCACTATCTGCCATGATCTTTCTTGGGAAAACCACATTTCCAAGCTGGCCTCCAAAGCCAGTCGCCGACTGGGCATCCTCCGTCGTGCGAAGTCCTTCCTCGGCACACCTGAGCTCCTCACCACATACAAGGCTTTCATCCGCAGCTCAATGGAATACTGTTCTCCCCTATGGGCTGGTGCTCCTGCCTCACACCTGGCTCGGCTTTACGCTGTTGAATCCAAAGCTTTCAAAATCATTGGAATCTCCCGCGATGAAGCTATCTCTGAGGGCCTTTCACTCACTCACTGCAGGCAGGTAGGTGGTCTTTCTGTCTTCTACCGACTCCTCTCCGGCCTTGCTCCCCCAGCTCTCTCTGTGCTCTGTCCCCCAAATATTCCTACAGGTCGCACAAGATCTGCCAGCAACCCTCTGATGGTTAAACTGCCGAAATCTCGGCTCTCTGCTCACCTTCACTCTTTCATTCCTCTTTTCTCCCGCCTCTGGAATAAACTCCCACACTCCCTTCAATCCCACTCCTCCCTCCAGGTCTTTAAAACAGCTGTTCACCACCATCTCTTATCTTCCCCCATCCAAAACCTTGATCTTTTCTACCCCCACTAATTCACCCCTGATCCACCTTGTTTGAAATTCCAACTTCCTTCCTGGAAGTCCTGGCAGTGTACATATGTTTATACCTCTCCCACCCCCTCCCCCCCCCCTTCACATGCCTCCCCCCCAAAGCCCTCTCCCTCCCACAGATCTCTCGATGTCTCCATGTCTCTCGGTCCCTGCTCTCAAATGTTTTGTTTGTGTCCTTCCCCCTCTCTCCCCATCTTGTCTACTGCTCCCGATGTTATTTGTTGTATGTGTCTGTTTGTCTTTCTGTGTGATTAATGTTCGCTCTTTCACGAGCCTCGATCTTGTATGCAAAAAAAAAAAAAAAAAAAAAAAAAAAAAATGCAACTTTAACGTGGGGACTGAAAATTCATTTTTCGGCATCTAATGGTATATATTATTGCACACCGCACCTTTCCGATGCCATCTCCAGACATTGCATGACGTCATTGCCGGACACCTAAGGGGGCTCGGCAGTGACACACGCTGAAAGGGAGTACTCAGTTTTCACTCTGGTTGTTTGTTTTCTTGCTTTCTTGTTTTCTTGTTTGTTTGTCCGGGCGATAACCCAGCCATCCTTTGAGCTCAACAACAACAACAACAACATGCATTTTAAGGCCATGTTCCCTGCGAGAGTGGGGGTTAGCCTTGCGGTCCCCATGACATTCTTCTCCATTTTGCCCTATTTTCTGCATCTCTCCTTGTTAACCCCCTTGCCCGCATTTCTTCTTCCACCATCTTTAGCCAAGTCTTTCTCGGTCTTCCCCGTCCTCTACTTCCTTCTACATTAACTTCCATCACTCTTCTCAACCAGTCACTTTCATCCTTCCTCAATACATGACCAAACCATTCCAACCTGTTCCTCTTCACAGCATCAATCACAGGCAATATTCCCATCATCTTTCGCAATTCATCATTTGTCTTCCTCTCTCTCAACGATACTCCGCACATCCATCGAACCATTCGCATTTCCACCCTTTCCAGCCTTCGTTGCTGCTCTACGTTCATTACCCATGTCTCGCTCCCATAAATCATAACACTTCTCACACATGCAGCATACACCTTTCCCTTCAGCTTCAGCGACACTCTCCTCCTCATCAGCACGCCACGCAGTTCCCGAAACTTCTTCCATGCACATCTCACTCGAGCAACCGTTGCCGAGTCTGATCCACCTTCTCCATTCAGCATGTCTCCGAGGTAGCAAAATGTTTTCACACCTTCCAGCTTCACGCCGTCTCCAAGATCCAACTCAACATTTCCTCCATCTGCAGCTCCCTCTGTGCACACCTTACATTTGAATGTAGCTGCCACACTGGTTAATGACCCTCTCAGACCACTACATTTTTGATGAACCCACTCAGCACACATTGTACATTGAATGGAGTTCACTCCGACACCCTTCCTGCACACAGCACACGGCCA
Source organism: Myxine glutinosa (assembly GCF_964187855.1). Classification (NCBI taxonomy): domain Eukaryota; kingdom Metazoa; phylum Chordata; class Myxini; order Myxiniformes; family Myxinidae; genus Myxine; species Myxine glutinosa. The sequence continues at coordinate 39,572,506 of NC_136265.1, read as the reverse complement.
CTTCCCAGTTCTTTCCACCTCACCACATGCTTTACCACTTGCCATCACCTTTGTCTTTCCGATATTCACCTTCAGACCTTTTGTCTCCATACATTCCTTCCACTTGTTCATCTTTTCCTTCAGTCCATCCATACTTTCCGCAATCAACACAAGATCATCTGCATACAACAACTCCCACGGTAAACCCTCCTTTACGGTCTGAGCCAGCACCTCCATCACAGCTACAAATAGTAGTGGACTTAGTACCGACCCCTGATGCACTCCCACCTTCACCTCAAACTCACCACTGTTCCCGTCCTTCGTCCTTACAGCTGTGCGTGCTCTTTTGTACATTGCCATCACTACTCTGATCAACCATTCCTCCACTCCTAACTTCCTCAATGCCCATGTCAATACTTTGCGTGGAACCCTATCGAATGCTTTCTCCAGATCAACAAACCCAAAAAACAACTTCTTCCTCTTATCCATGTACTTCTCCTGCAACTGCCTCACAATGAAAAGCGCATCTGTCGTTCCTCTTCCTGGCATAAATCCAAACTGCATTTCGTCGATCTTCACTTTCTCCCTTACCCTCCTCTCCAACACCCTTTATTTACCGATTACCGATTTACCGATTATCCTTTGAGCTCGGAAGCTGAAATTTCAGCACAATAGTGAGCAAGTCCTTTGTCAAAAACTGTATTTTTTGTTTTTTGATTAATCAATTAATTGAGGAGTTATTTAATTATTAGCGACTAATTAAGTACTTATTTAATTAATTAAATTTCCTTTCTCTTCTGACCATTAACTCAGGCACCTTCTGAGTTAGGAAGCTGATATTTGGACATGCCAATGACCAGGTGATTTGGCTGCAAAGTCTATTTTTGATTTATTAATTAATCAATTAATCAATTAATCGATTAATTTTTTAATTATTCGATTAATGACTAAAAATTTGTTTTTTTAACTTACAGATTCTGATGAAATGGTGGTAGTTTATGTGTTATATGACCGAATTGATTAATAATTTAATTTTTTAACGATTATTATTTATTTATTTTCATTATTAATCATTTATTTATTTTCTTTCTCATTTGGCCAATATCTCAGGCACCTTTTGAGCTTGGAAGCTAATGTTTGGACATGAGTGACCAAGTGATGTGGCTATCAAGGATATTTTTGATTTATTGATTAATCATTTAATCGATTAACTATTTATTGATTAATTGATTTATTATTTATTGATTAATCAATTAATTATTTAATTTTTTATTAATGACTTATTTACATTTCTAAAATTTCTAATACATACATCTTCGGATGAAGCACTACTGGTTTAGTTATGCTATTAGCCAATTGATTAAGGAAATATTTTGTGATAATCTTTTATTGATTTTAATTATACAATTAATCAATCAATTAGCATACACCTCTCCCTCCCAATGCAGCCTCTATGAGCTGTACTGCGGTATTGCCAGGTGCTGGAGGCGCCCCCGCAATGCCGCGCTGTAGGATATTTAATTATTTGGCATGGGGGCGGTGTACTTTGAATGTATCTGTTTTTTGTAAACAAGATCGAGGCTCGTGAAAGAGCGAACATTAATCACACAGAAAGACAAACCGACACATAAAACATATAAAATCGGGAGCGGTAGACAAGATGGGGAGAGGGGGAAGGACACAAACACAACATTTGAGAGCAGGGACCGAGAGACATGGAGACATCGAGAGATCTGAGAGAGGGCGAGGGCTTTGGGGGGTGGGGGGCATGGGAAGGGGGCGGTGGGAGAGGTATAAAACATATGGACACTGCCAGGACTTCCAGGAAAGAAGTTGGAATTTCAAACAAGGTGGATCTGGGGTGAATTAGCGGGGGTAGAAAAGATCAAGGTTTTGGATGGGGGAAGATAAGAGATGGTGGTGAACAGCTGTTTTAAAGACCTGGAGGGAGGAGTGGGATTGAAGGGAGTGAGGGAGTTTGTTCCAGAGGCGGGAGAAAAGAGGAATGAAAGAGTGAAGGTGAGCAGAGAGCCGAGATTTCGGCAGTTTAACCATCAGAGGGTTGCTGGCAGATCTTGTGCGACCTGTAGGAATATTTGGGGGACAGAGCACAGAGAGAGCTGGGGGTGCAAGGCCGGAGAGGAGTCGGTAGAAGACAGAAAGACCACCTACCTGCCTGCGGTGAGTGAGTGAAAGGCCCTCAGAGATAGCTTCATCGCGGGAGATTCCAATAATTCTGAAAGCTTTGGTTTCAACAGCGTGAAGCCGAGCTAGGTGTGAGGCAGGAGCACCGGCCCATAGGGGAGAACAGTATTCCATTGAGCTGCGGATGAAAGCCTTGTATGTGGTGAGGAGCTCAGGTGTGCCGAGGAAGGACTTCGCACGACGGAGGATGCCCAGTCGGCGACTGGCTTTGGAGGCCAGCTTGGAAATGTGGTTTTCCCAAGAAAGATCATGGCAGATAGTGAGACCCAAAATCTTGAGCGACAGAACTTCTTGGAGAGGATTGTTGAGAAAGTAGATGGGAGGGTTGTCCAGTCGATCTTTTCGGAGAGACATAGTAAGAGTGTGAGATTTGTCAGGATTGAAAGACATGTTCCACTTGTTTGACCAGTCTGTGATTTTGTCCAGGTCTTCAGAGAGTGAGGAGGCAGCAGACTGCCGATCTGAGGGAAGAGGAATGGAGCGGCAGAGAGTGGAGTCATCAGCAAAGAGATAGAGAGGATTTTCGAGAGAGTCAGAGAGATCATTGATGAAGACCAGAAAAAGCACGGGCCCCAGAACACTGCCTTGGGGAACTCCAGCCTGAACAGGAAGAGGAGATGAGAGAAACCCATTCAGGGCCACACGTTGACGACGACTAGAGAGGAAGTCCGCCAGCCATGCGTGGAGATTTCCATGGATACCAAAGGAGGAGAGTTTGGTGAGCAGAGCGGGGTGCCAGACCGTGTCGAAGGCACGTGATATGTCGAGGGAGACAGCTCTAATTTCCTGTTTGGCATTGAGGACCTCCATCCATTGTTGAGACAGCAGAAGCAGCATGTCCAGAGTAGAGTGACCTGGTCTGAAACCAATTTGATGATCAGAGATCAAGCCATTGGAGAAGAGGAAAGATTTCATATCCGAAGCAATGATGGATTCCATGACTTTGCTGATAATTGGGAGAAGGCTGATTGGTCTGTAGTTGCTAGGATCTGTTTTTGCACCTTTTTTGTGCAAACGGTGATGTTGGCTGATTTCCAAGCAGATGGCAGTTGACCTTGAGCAAAAGAGAGGGTGAAGAGAACAGAGAGAGGGTGAGATAGAGCAGCAGAGCAGGATTTTAGGACCCGTGGGCTGATGCCGTCGGGTCCAGTTGCAGAATCAGAGTCGAGGGTTGACAGAAACTTTTCCACCTTGTCAGGAGGAAAGGACACGGAGTCCAGGAGCAGCAGGGTACGACTGGGTATGGTGGGTACAGAGAGGGATGGGTTTGGGACACAAGATTTAGAGGCAAACACAGAGTTGAGGCATTCAGCTTTTTCACGTGCGGAGTCAGCTGTGTAGCCGTTTGAGGTAAGGGAGGGGATGGAGGGGGAACAAACACCAGAAACGGATTTGACCAGATGCCACCAGGATTTGGAAGAGGGAGACAGATAAGAGAGTTCGGTCTTGAGAACGGAGAGATATTGTTTCCTGGCTCTCCTGAGGGTGGACACACACTTGTTTCGGGCTTTGTGAAAGGAAATGAGATTTTATTCCGTTGGATTTGCTTTCCAGGAGACGAAGGCAAGTTGTTTCTGGGCAACAGCCTGACAAGATTCCGTGTACCATGGACGGGAGGAAGGGTATGACAACTGAAGACGAGATGGGATAAATCTGTGCATGAGAGAGAGCAATTTACTTTGGAAGAATTCCCAGGATGAGTTGATGTCAGAGGTGGTAGAGATGGGAGACCAGTCCAGATGATTGATTGCTGCTTGAAGACCGTGCCAGTTGGCCTGAGTGAAATGCCAAACTCGTCGACGCTGAGCAGGCTCCCTGAGGATGGTCAGAGAGATGTCCACTTTAACAAGGACATGATCAGATGATCCGATCGGAGCAGAAGAAGAGCAGCAGACATTTTCAGGGAAGTTAGTCATAACCAAGTCCAGAAGAGAAGATGTTCCGTTGACTGAGATCCGGGTCGGGAAATTGACAGATTGTGTCAGTCCCAGTGAGTCGCAGAAGTCCTTTGCTGAGGAGCCATGGCTGGTGAGAGAGGTACCCACACCCAGCCAACTGGCATGATGACAGTTGAAATCACCACATATGAGGAAGAGAGAGTTGGGATGGGTAGATAGAAGTTGGTCCATATTCTCAGACAGCGAGATGTAGATGGAGTCATCACTGTTTGGTGGACGGTACAACACACATATGAACAAGAGGTGGGAGCGAAGGGGAAGCCGTAGCCAGAGGTATTCCTGGGGGTGAGGTGTAGGGCGAGTGCAGTGCAGGGCGAGTGAGGAAGAGAGTTTTTGATAAAGATAGCAACCCCGCCTCCAGGACGAGGCTCAGGTCTATCATACCGGAGGAGGGAGTAGCCCGGGAGAGATACTATGGAATCAGAGACATCATAAAGGAGGAAAGTTTCTGTTAAGCAGATCACGTCTGGTTTGACAGAAGCAACCTGTATGGAGAGATCAGTTAAGTTTGAACGAAGGCCCCGGATGTTTGAGGTCCATACCGTTAATGAAGAGGAAGGGGGAGCATCAGATACAGAACAGGGGGGAGGAGGGGTAGGGTAAGATGTGGAAGAGGTGGAAGAGGTAGGGAGAGCTGTTGAAGGTGTGTCAGAGATTTCAGAATAGCTCGGAGAAAGGGAAGGATGGGGCGGACAAAAGGTTTGATGGTGATTGGGTGAGCCACAATGAGGTGTTATTTGAGGAGGGGGAAGAGCGAGGCAGAAGGTTGGGGGAGATGGAGGTGAGAGTTTGAAGGGGGAAGAAGCGGGGAGGACGCTTTGAGGAGGGGGAGTGAGAGGGGGGAAATTGAGAAGCAATGAGGGTGGGGAGATTTGAAGGGGAGGGGTGAGGGGGGAGTTTGGGAGGGAAGGGACAAGGGGAGGGATTTGAAAGGGATGGGATATGGGGGAGATTTGGAGGGGAGGGGTGAGGCAGGAGTCTAGGAGGGGAGGGGTGAGGGGGCGTCTTGGTGGGGAGGGGTGAGGGGGTAGTTTAGGAGGGAGGGGGCAAGGGGGGAGATTTGAAAGGGATGGGTGATGGGGAAGATTTGGAGGGGAGGGGTGATGGGGAAGATTTGGAGGGGAGGGGTTATGGGGAAGATTTGGAGGGGAGGGGTGAGATTGGATTTTTGAAAGTGTACGATTTATGGGAAACGAACATTTACTGCAAAATGAGTTTCTTGTGACCTTCGAGTTAAAAATACGTTTAAGGACGCTGGATGGAGGATGGAGTGCAGGAGAGTTTAGGGAATGTAGAAAAAAGGCACTATAGGAGATGGATATTTTTTTGGGATGAATTGATTTGGTGAGCAAGTCGAAAGCAGCCTTTTAAAGAAGAAGAAGAAAAAGGTGTTATAAAATATGACGGAATACATAACTTGAGGGGAAAGTGTAAACATTGAAGGTTAATGAGTGAAAACTATCTGGGGAAATGGGGGAGAAACACGTGGTCGAAGAACGAACGAACGAATAAGAATGAATAAACGAATGAGAACAGAGAGGGAATTTTTTTTTTTTTTTTTTTTTTTTTTTGAGTTGAGATTTACACAAGGAAGTAGGCTATGGGTGAAAAGACTGGGAATACAGAGAACGAAAGTTATTGGATCACAAACGACGGACCGCTGAGAGAAAAACAAAGCCTCAAGGTTGTACAGTGCACACTGTACAAGGCCTCAAGACACGACACGAATTAACACGATTTTCAATACAGGTATGAAAGATTTGCACCGAAAAATCTTCGTCGGGACACTATATACGTACAACACCATAAATAAATACAGTTTTAACGAAAATACAAATGGGAACAATCACTTAACTTCGATTTCAAATCGTTCGCGACGCGGCAAAGGCCTTGCTCGCGACACGGCAAACAGACGATCAATTTATGAAAGATAAACACCGAGAAACAACCAAAGTTGCACACAATAACTTCACACACCGAAAGATAAATACAGTTTCGACAAAATACAATTGTGAACAGACTTAACTTCGAAAAACGTGGAGACCGTGTGGAGCTTCGAAAATCCCTCCCACCGTCTCCGAGATCTCGCGATCGCGAGATCGAGATCTGTTCTTGTATATGTATATTTTTACATTTGTGGGGCGGGGGAGTACCAATGAAATACCTTCGGGTCATGTAGGATTGTATGGGGTAGTGAGATATTGAGATAGGAGTCGCCATAAGTGAGTGGATACCAGAGATAATGTTACCGTGTGGCAGGCGGTACTTATCGCTCCCAGTAAGGTGCAGCAGCAGCTGTATGGGACACCTTGCTGGCGGTTCTCCACTGATGGTATGAAGTCGCATAATGACTGATATATATATTTGATGTGACATATATATATATATATATTGTTACGGTCCGCGGATTAGATGTTATTTTTACCGAGCGGTGGTGTAACCGTGGCCGAACAGTTGTTCCCCACTAAACCCGATTCACCCAACGTTGGCCGTATCGCGCCACAGCTACTCAATCTGGAAAACTCTAAAGCGACCGAATGCAAAGAGGAAGAAGACGTACAGAAGGGTAACGGGATTTATTATTTACACACACAAGCAAAAAGAGCAGTCACGATTATTTACAGGGGACATGAGACGCAGGTGACACAGTGAAAATTATTAGCTTATACAGACTTAGTTACTACCCAGGACAGAACAAACAAAGACGACTCACACGGGGAATTGCAGAGTGGATTGGCTGGAAGGAGGTGTGTGGCTGGAGGGGGAGGACGGCACGGAGCTGGCTGGAGCTTGATCCCGCCCGGGACGTCGGGCTGGACCTCGACGGCCGCTGATGCCACCGATCCTGTCGTGTGCGCGGGGTCACGGGTCGGATCACGGGTCGGATCACGGGTCGGATCACGGGTCGGATCACGGTCGGAGCCGATGCGCTGGTGGGGGATCTGGCGTGACGGGTTCTCTCCTCTCTCTTTCTTGGTCCACCCACTCTTTCTCCACCGACAACTCAATGCAACCAACACAACCACTCAACGCAACCACTGACCACCCCTGTCGACCAACTCAGCTCTTGTCATGGACCTCTCTTTTCAGACTCAGCTCCTTGTCTCAGTAAAAGCGCATCTCTCTGACGACCCAGCTCTTTCCTTGGACTCATCTCTTGGACTTATCTCTCGTCTGCTCTTGGGAGCTTCCCGTGGTGGGTTATATAGGCCCCACCCCTCAACCTTTGCGAACCTCCCCCAAACGCTCTTCCTCCGCCCTCTCAAACCAAACCCCTCGTGCTCGGTTGGTTGTTCGGGGCTGGCTCACTCCTCCCCTCTATGACGAGGTGGAGACACGCCTTTCTTCCCCAACCCTGCCTCGTGGCCAATGGCGGCAATTGGAGGGGATGTAATTGGCAATGGCAATTGAGGCCTGGCAATGACGAAAGGGGAAATGGAGGTTTTGGGAATGGGAATGAAGGGGATCTACCTCTTTTGCTGGTGCAATGGAGTGTCATTCTAATGGAAGACAAGGCCTTACTCTAAGACACATAATAAGATATAAGCTACTGAACAAGGGTTTTATCGGGTCCTGCAATGTGGTGTTTATGGAATAACTACCGAGACGCCCTTTGACCTTTACACTACGGAGGTATTTACAAGGAATCATTACATTTTACAGAGGGTGATATTTACAACAATTTACTATACAATAAAAAAACAAACCATTCTCATATCCACAACACTGCACCCTCTTCCTCTTAGGCACGTCCTGGGCCTACAACTTAAATTTAGTGTGACACGTAGGTGTAGTTCCCTCTACTTTTAACCTGACCCTGAGTGCGACAGTTTTAAAACATAAATAAATGTGTCCCGCTGCTCCATTGCACCCTGCCTAACAGACTTACGCCCACAGTTAACCGAATTGCGGAATGGTCTTCAAACTATACACTGACGGTGGGGAGCATTATTTACAATTGACGCTACTTTTATTTACAAAACTAACCCAGGACCTGTGATTGTTCTTTCTGAGGGGGAGACAGTCTGCTCTGCATCGACGCACCATGAAAGCACCTATAACGCACCAACGCACCCTCAAGCACCAATCGGTGCAGTCACCATTGTTCATCAATAAAAATAAATCAACAACCCCTAACCCTGCAGGTGATCTCTTGCTCTTAGGCTCCCTCTGCTGGCTATTTACTTTCTTCCAGATGTTGTCTTTTCTTTGCTGGCGGCCTATTTGTGATAATAAAATGCACCTAACGTGTCCGTTTTATTTTTCTTTATTTATGGCCCACAGGGCCTACTACGTGTGGTTCACCTGTGGGGCATCGGTGCCCTGTGGCCCAGGTCCGCCAGCAAGATTTCGGGCCTTCATGGCCGGTTCCAGCAGAGGGGCCATGCCCCAACCCATGGGGTCCATAAGTGGTGCTCGGCCACTGACATGTGGTCCATAATGTGGTGCATCGATGCAGACAGCTGGTTCTGGGAGTTCCGGGCGCACAATGGCCGACTCACGCACGCTCCCCTCGGCGCCCAATGGCGCACAGGTCATGTGGGAGACAAAAGGGGCACAAGACAAATGAGCGAGGGGTAAGGTCACAAGGGTACACACCAATAAGGCAATGCAAGGCGAAATGCGTACGGAGAGCGAAATGAGAAAGCTCGTCCCTACCATACGTCACCCCCCCCCCCCCCCCCCGTCACCTACACTACCCTTGCCCTTACCCCATATGTACAACAATCTACACATTTACAAATCCGTCGCTACTGTCACGTCTTCCCCTTATTTCCTTTACACCAAATTTGTCACCACAATCCCTCTAGCCAAAATTTGCCATCACCCAATTCGTCATCAATCCTCATAAGGAGGAAGAGATGGAACATCAAGCACAATGTCACACCCACGTCATGATGCGTCTCACAAGCCAAAACATTTGCACATAAAAATAATTAAACATGGCATGGTGTGGAGGTACGTCATCTCAGGTGAGTGGATGCAGATGGTGCAAGGAGATCCTTCATCCAACTACCCTCTAAATGAGTTTAACACTCTTTACTCTACCCGGGGTCTCTCCCTGCCAATCCATTGGCCAACTTACACTATGGGTTCTAAAAACCAATTCCTATTGACCAAACTGTGGTGCTGCTCAATTTGGGGTCTCACTCCCCCGATTCATCTCCCGGTGCCCTTGCACAATTTCTGGGCTGTGACGTGTAGCTCTCCCAGCAGGTCTACCCACCTGCACACCTCCACCACTGCAGTTGCCACCCGAGCTTACCTAGCTCCTTACCCTAACCTAACTAACTGGGGAAGGCCCCTCCTGGCTCTGTCACCCCACTCGGTGCCCTCTGTCACTGGGCTACCCGGGTCCGTCCTCCGGATCCTCAGGCCCAATCCACAACAACCCTACCGGCTCCCAGAGCCCACCTGCGGCCTCACCTGGCCGACATCCTCACAGTGCTGGAGTGCCCAAACCAACTACACACACTAACAGGCTACATGCCCAGCCATTTCCACAACACTAATGCACCCATCCAATCACCATTCTGTCACCCGCACCACAGATGCCAATATCCAACCACAATTTACCTATACCCTCTACCTAACACTTACGCTACCCGCCCCGGGTATTCGTGATGGGGGTCCATCCTTCCCCCATTCACACCTTCGCACCATCCACTCCACTCCATAGTTTCCACCATACTCACTCCACGACCATCCATTCCAATACTCCATATACTCCACACTCCATGTATTTCACACAACCATTCTCCATACACCTGTTGTTGCACACCTGTGCAATCACACCTGGTGCCACCTGCACCCTCCTCCTCTTCCTGGACCAGTTGGTCAACACAATACACATCACTATCACTATCACTCTTACACTGCTCCATTCACCTGTTCAGTTGCACACCTTTCTCGCGCACACGCTTGCGCACACTCTCCCGTTACATCCTCTGTAACACTCACCTCAGGCGTGCATTCTCCCTTACTCTTGACAGCGCACTCTTTCCCCATGCACCTGTCCATTACACACCTTTCTCGCGCACCCTCTTGCGCACACTCTCCCGTTACATCCTCTGTAACACTCATCACAGGCATGCATTCTCCCTTACTCTTGACAGCGCACTCTTTCCCCATGCACCTGTCTGTTACACACCTTTCTCGCGCACACTCTTGCGCACACTCTCCCGTTACTTCTGCCGTAACACTCACCACAGGTGTACACTCTCTCGTTACATCCTCTGTAACACTCACCACACCGCGCTTCCATGTGCCCCCTCGCACACGCGCTACAACCGACTCACTCTCGACAGCACACTCACTCCTTGGCGCGCACTTTTTCCTCACACACCCCAGAGTCGGACATTCTCGCACACCTCCTCCTTCGCACACCGTACCTGTCGCACACTTCACCAACGGCCTCTCACGAACACCCGGATCCGAATCAACCCCCAAGCCGACTGAAGCTTTCCTCACATCATATACATTGCCGAATTTTTCGCCACTCACCTTGGCACCTCGTCTCCGCACCTCCTTCGCCACCTGCAAACTCTGTATTTGGTTAGCGAGCACATCATCACGATTTGAGCACCGACCTTGTACATATTCCATCACCTCCTCCTGTATTTCTCTCTTAGTTTCTGTCCGTCTCTTCTTAATTTCACTCACCTCTTCTTCCACTTCCTCTAATTTTTGCTTTACCGCTTTTATTTCCCGGTGCGTCTCCTCTAGTTCGTCCTCTAAGGCTATCTTGACCGTCTCTATGTGCGTCCTCACCTCTCGGTCCTTCGTCTCCATTACTTCTGTCACCTCTTCCAACCTCGTTGTCAATCCCTCACGTACCATCTGACATTGCCTCTGTGTCGCTATTAAGTCATTTTTAATTTCTTTTTGTGTCGCCTTTAACCCTCCCAGTACCACAGTGTTCCTTTGGACCTGCTCCACTAACTCTTTTTGTCCCTCCGTCAGCTGTTCTACCTCCTCCGTCAGGTCCTCTATGCCCCCTTGTAACCTAGCTGTTCCATTTCTCACCTCTTTCTCTATACGCTTTTCACCTCGCTTTACCTCCTCGCGTACTCCCGAGACCTCCTCACTTACACCTCGTCGTATCTCCTCTTTCATCTCCTCCCTCTCTTTTGTAGATGCCACCCTCATCTGTCCCAATTCATCCCTCTGAGCATCCAGTTTGGTTTCTACCCCGATTTTCACCTCCTCTATCTGCTCTCCCATTTGTTTAATTTCTCGGGCGGATTGCTCCCCTATTTCCCGCAATTTGCCTTCCATCCTATTTTCTAACCCCATTAACCCATTTTTCACCCCCTCTATCTGATTCTCCTGGGCAGCCATTCTATTTTCCACCCCCGTTAACCCATGTTTCACCCCTTCTATCCCATTGTCTAACCCCTCAAATTTCTTGTCTAATCCCTTAAAATTATTGTCTAGCCCCTAAAATTTAGCTACTAGCCGTTCCCCCATTTCTCCCATTTTGCCCCCCATTTCGCCCATTTTGTCCCCCATTTCGTCCCTCATTGCCCCCATACTGTTTTTCAAACCTCCAATTTGGTCTCCCATTTTGGCTTCTAGCCTGTCCATAAGGGCCCCCATTTGTAACATAAAAAGGTCCGAATCCCCCAGCGGCGCTGCTACGGTCACGGGCGCGGCTAGATTTGGTGCCGCTGTAACCACGTGCGCAAAGGCGCCATTTTGCGCGCCTGAAACCTCGTGCGCGAGAGTGCCATTTTGTGCACCTGATACCCCCTCAACCACATCCTCCATATACATTTCCCCGAGGTCCTGGGTCGATTCCACCCCATCTATCTCTCCCACCGGCATCCCGTCGCCTTGACCAGCCATGGCGCGATTTCAAAATTCGGGTTTTGCTTTAAAACAACACAAATTTCCAGCAGCTCCAAATTTTGACCAAATTTTTTTCTAGATGTTTTTAAAAATTTGGTTCGGGCCTCGAATCTCACGCCCAGACACCAATTTGTTATGGAAATAACACAATTGGTGTCCAAAATTTGGGCTAAATAAATTTAGTCCCAGGTTCGAATCCCAACTCCTGACAACCAATTTGTTACGGTCCGCGGATTAGATGTTATTTTTACCGAGCGGTGGTGTAACCGCGGCCGAACAGTTGTTCCCCACTAAACCCGATTCACCCAACGTTGGCCGTATCGCGCCACAGCTACTCAATCTGGAAAACTCTAAAGCGACCGAATGCAAAGAGGAAGAAGACGTACAGAAGAGTAACGGGATTTATTATTTACACACACAAGCAAAAAGAGCAGTCATGATTATTTACAGGGGACATGAGACGCAGGTGACACAGTGAAAATTATTAGCTTATACAGACTTAGTTACTACCCAGGACAGAACAAACAAAGACGACTCACATGGGGAATTGCAGAGTGGATTGGCTGGAAGGAGGTGTGTGGCTGGAGGGGGAGGACGGCACGGAGCTGGCTGGAGCTTGGGCCCGGGACGTCGGGCTGGACCTCGACGGCCGCTGATGCCACCGATCCTGTCATGTGCGCGGGGTCACGGGTCGGATCACGGGTCGGATCACGGGTCGGATCACGGGTCGGATCACGGTCGGAGCCGACGCGCTGGTGGGGGGTCTGGCGTGACGGGTTCTCTCCTCTCTCTTTCTTGGTCCACCCACTCTTTCTCCACCGACAACTCAACGCAACCAACGCAACCACTCAACGCAACCACTGACCACCCCTGTCGACCAACTCAGCTCTTGTCATGGACCTCTCTTTTCAGACTCAGCTCCTTGTCTCAGTAAAAGCGCATCTCTCTGACGACCCAGCTCTTTCCTTGGACTCATCTCTTGGACTTATCTCTCGTCTGCTCTTGGGAGCTTCCCGTGGTGGGTTATATAGGCCCCGCCCCTCAACCTTTGCGAACCTCCCCCAAACGCTCTTCCTCCGCCCTCTCAAACCAAACCCCTCGTGCTCGGTTGGTTGTTCGGGGCTGGCTCACTCCTCCCCTCTATGACGAGGTGGAGACACGCCTTTCTTCCCCAACCCTGCCTCGTGGCCAATGGCGGCAATTGGAGGGGATGTAATTGGCAATGGCAATTGAGGCCTGGCAATGACGAAAGGGGAAATGGAGGTTTTGGGAATGGGAATGAAGGGGATCTACCTCTTTCGCTGGTGCAATGGAGTGTCATTCTAATGGAAGACAAGGCCTTACTCTAAGACACATAATAAGATATAAGCTACTGAACAAGGGTTTTATCGGGTCCTGCAATGTGGTGTTTATGGAATAACTACCGAGACGCCCTTTGACCTTTACACTACGGAGGTATTTACAAGGAATCATTACATTTTACAGAGGGTGATATTTACAACAATTTACTATACAATAAAAAAACAAACCATTCTCATATCCACAACAATATATACAGGGTGAGTCAAAAGTAGCACCCGATTTCTGTTTTTTCGGCTGTCAGATTCTTTTTGGGATGTCATGTTGTTAATAATTGTCTTGCAGATTATTAATTTTCTTAATTTATTTATTTTTGTTTTTGTTTTGCAGGTTATTGCTGAGAGTTTGGAAAGTTACTGAAGTTGCTCCAAATTGAACCATGAATTACCTTTCAATGAATCAACGCATTGCGGCCATGAAACATTACTACAAATGTAATGAACAACCAACGATGGCGGCACGCTGTTTGGCACAGGAATTCGATATTAACCCACCCCAGGGAAGAAACATATGATTGATTGTCGAGAAATTTGAAGCAACAGGGTCGGTAGCCACTGCAAAGAAGTCCGATCGTCCGAAAACGGCAACGAATGTAGCTGAGGGTTTCCCCCGTAATAATTTTCCCCCGAATAAATGGTGAGATAAACATGTCATTCATTTATTTCTACCTTCTTGTACACTGTAATACAAATGGCAAACAAACAATCAACTGACAGAAATATATATATATATATATATATATATATATATATATATATATATATATTGTTGCGGATCTGTAGCCGGCCTTCTCCCCTTACCAAGGGAGGATTAGTCCCCTTGACTTTGACTGACAAGGCGCGACCCGAGAACTATGACGTCCCTTCCGGACAGCGCGAAATAGGGTATCAGGACCAAATTCGCTATTACTTAAATACTCGCGCTGCCCTGAAGCGAGGAGACAAGCCTCGCACGAACCACGTGTGTTGATACGCCAAGCGGTTGCGTACATGCGATCCGCGCCGTTTAGATGGTGGAACCCGATTCAAGCGGTTTTATTCGTACCACGCTTAGTCAATGGAGAAATCACGGGCACGATCGAATCAGAAAGGAAGAACAGGTTTATTTACACTATACACAATGATTCAAGAGCAGAGACACAGAGCAGCTTATATAGTCTTATTCTTAATCCCAAGGACACGGGCCCGTCTCACACATACACTCACACAGGGATTGCAGATGGCAGGACGATGTTCAGCGCGTCCAGGGATGGCTCCTGTGCAGCCCTCTCTCCGGACCCCGGCACATCCCGTGCAGATGGAAGGAGGAGAAGGCAGGAGCTCGCCGCGTGTCGTCTGAACGGAGCGGGTTATCACGGGGTGAAATGGTAGGGAGCGGACTTTGGCGCGGCTGGCTGTTATTCACTTGCGGCTATGGCCGTGCTTACTCGCGTGGGTGAAAAGCGCAATATGCGTTACCGGCCCGTCTGGCCCGCGTACTTCGTACAGTTCAACGCCTCTTCTTCTCTCTCTGTGCGCAAGTCCTCAAACAATGCACATATCCCCAACAAGTCCTTTGCAACGCTCTCCACTTGCGAGTCCTAATCCTTTCGCCACCGCCGTTCAAGTCTTGCTTGTAAGTCCTATCGCGCCACTGGTGCAAGTCAAGTCGTTTCCCGACAAGTCCTTAAGCAAAAACCCTTCAAGTCCTGCTGATAAGTCCTCATGAGGGCTTTGCGCAGCACGTTATATAGGCAAGCCCCGCGAACCTTCTCAAACTCACCAGATGCGCTTTACCACGCCCTCTCACGCCATGCCGCTCGAGCCCTGATTGGCTGGTGGCTCTTACCGTCATAGCCTCCGCCGCTCAGAATCTCAACGCCGCTCACCCCGACCCCGCGCTCCTCCTTTTCAGGCCTACCTCGTGTTACTCGACTAGTGGTCAGCCGAATGGGGCGCGGGATCAATTACGCCCATAGAGGTAGAATTGCACCCATCCCATATTACGCCCATAGAGGTAGAATTGGAGGTGGGACGCAAAATGAATGTAATGGCCTATTCTCCGGTCTTTACACAACGCAGGCACTAAGAGGGGAAATGGCCTATTCTTACACATACTAAGACATAACTATACTACAAATGGGCCTTTATGTTGCTCGTGTGATTAACTATGGAGGGCAACCCTTTAACCTTTAATGACTTCAATGTGACAATCTCAAAACCGCAGCACTGCCCCCCTCCCTTGCCAGACTCATCCCCGAGTCGAACCCACACAAGTGAGAACGACCGGTTTTGAGAAAGGTTTGGGACTAGTTTTTTAATTACGTGTGACACTTAGATGTGGTTCCCCTCTAACATTTAATCTAACTCCCTGTATGTGACAGTTTTACAACACTAGATATGTCCCACCTACTGCGTTGTGTAACTAACTCTAACCGACTCACACCCACAGCTAACCGAATTGCGGAATTGTTTTGAAACTAAACATAAAGCCGGTGGGTAGCATCTTATTTACAATTACAAACCCTAACTATTTACATTTCTATAACCCAGGACCTGTTCTTTTTGGAAAGAAGTTTGGAGGGGAGAAAAAGCACAGCAATGCACCAAGCACCAATACACATTTCACAAAAAGTTCACATTTCAAATGTCATATTTGCTGCTTGGCTGCATCTTCTTGATTCCTGCTTCATCTTCGGTGTGCAATAATAAAAAACTTAAAGGTCTTCTTTCCTGGCACACCAGAATACAATGTACAAACCGTGTCCGTTTTTATGGCTAGCAGGGCCAATCTCATGTGGTTCGACTGCATGACATCGACGCCACTTTAAAAACCAGTGGTCCGCAGGTGCAAGGTAAGTTTGCAGCAAATGACTGCTCAGCAAAAAGGCAAGGCCACAGAACGTGTGGTCCATAATGTGTATTGTGGTGCAGCAAAATGCAGCAGGGGTGCTGCACAAGTATATCCAGTTGCAGCTGCACAGTTCAGTGTTCCTACACACTTCCCCTCCAAAATGGGTCCATGGGTGGGGAGGAGAGACAAAGCACAGTTAGCAAAGGAAAGGACACAAAGGTACACACAATACAAGGTAATGCAACGCGAGGGGCACGGAGGAGCGAGCAGAGCAGACTCGTCCCTACTGTCCGTACACCCCCCAACGTCGGCTACACTACAGTACCTTTACCCCTCCTTGTATTTACACTTTACAAATTCGTCTCTACGTCCTGTCTCCCATATCCCCCTCTAAACCAAATTAGTCTTCCAATCCCTCCCAAGAAGGAAGGAATGGAATAAACACATTGTCAAATCACGTCGAGATGCGTCTCACCCACTCAAATCGTTCACAAAACCTGGTGTGGAGTTCCGTCTCCTTGGTGAGTGGATGTGGATGGTGCGAAGAGATTTCTCATATAGAAGAAGAGATCTCCCTATACTCTAATAACATTAACTCGGTTACACTACCCGGGGTCATGCCCTGCCAATCCGCATCTTTAAACTATGTGGTTCTAAAAACCAATTCCCATTGACCCATCCTGTGGTGCCCTCCAAATTTGGGTCTCACTCCCCAATTTTTCTTACTGTGCCTTTGCACAATTTCGGGGCTGGGTCGTGTGGCTCCACTAGCAGGTCTACCTACCTGCACACCTCCGCCACTGAAGTCGCCACCCGAGCTTCCCTTGCTCCTTGCGACTACCCTAAATCGGGGAAGGCACCTCCTGGCTCTCTCACCCCTCTGATGCCCTCTCTGGCATTGGGCTACCCGGGTCCTTTCCTTGGATCCTCGGGCCCCATTGAACACTACTCTGACTGGCTCCCAGAGCCTACCTGCAGCCTCACCTGGCCGACAAACTACCAGTGGCGGAGTGCCCCAATAACCATACGCACCAACAAAGCCCACACGCCCAGCCATTCACTGACTCATGCACCCATCCAAGCACTTCTGGCTACTTCCTGCACCACAGATGTCAATATCCAACAATTTACCTAAGCCCTCTACCTGACTTTAAACTACCCTCCCCGGGTATTCGTGAAAGGGTCCATCTCCCCCCATTCACTCCATCGCACCATGCATTCCACACCACCCATTCCACACCACTCATTCCACACCATTCATTCCACACACCAAGCTCTCTTGCACACCTCTTGTGCTCACATTCCTTTTTCCCACTTGCACACCATGCAAGTCAATTCACGAGTGCTACGTGCACGAGCCGATATTGGTCTCTGTCATTAAATAACTGGCAGAAGTACCCGGCGTTGCCGGGCAGGGGAGGGTTGGGGGAACGGGGGGGGGGGGGGGGAAGGAGGAGGCGAGGGGAGGGGAACTGTGGGAGAAGAGGGGAGGAGGGGGAGGGAGAGGGGAGGGGAATGGGGGGGGGAGGAGGAGGGGAGGGGAAGGGGGAACGGGGAGGGGGGAAGAAGGGGGGAAGGGTGGGGCGAAGGGGAAGGGGAGCAGTCAGAAGTGAAAGCTCTTTTACAGAGAATTTATATCTTAAAGGGGAGGGGAGGAGAGGAGGGAAAGAGGAGGGTAGGCGAGGAGGGAAAGGGGAGGGGGGAAGGGTGGGGAGAGGGGGGCGAAGGAGGGGGGGGGGGGAAGTGGGGGGGAGGGGGGAGGGGGGAGGCAGGAGAGGAAGGGGAGTGGCTCACGTTTCTGAGTGAATGTGGCTCACGTTTCTGAGTGAATGTGGCTCACGTTTCTGAGTGTATGTGGCTCACGTTTCTGAGTTAAGTGTGATGGCAATCAGGAAGAAGAAGAAGCCATACTACCAAATTCGTACACTTCCGGAATTGTTTGATTTATTTGTATTCAAATGTCTGGTAATTGTTGTACACCACACCTTTCCTGTGCCATCTCCAGGCGCTGCATATCGCCATTGCCGGGCACCAAAGGGGGCTTGGCAATGACGCATGCTGAAAGGGAGTACTCAGTTTTCACTCTGGTTTCTTGCTTTCTTGTTTTCTTGTTGTACACCGCACCTTTCCTGTGCCATCTCCAGGCATTGCACATCGTCATTGCTGGGCACCAAAGGGGGCTCGGCAATGACGCACGCTGAAAGGGAGTATTCAGTTTTCACTCTGGTTTCTTGCTTTATTGTTTTCTTGTTGGACACAGCACCTTTTCTGTGCCATCTCCAGGCATTGCAAACCGTCATTGCTGGGCACCGAAGGGGGCTCGGCAGTGACGCACGCTGAAAGAGAGTACTCAGTTTTCACTCTGGTTGTTTGTTTGTTTGTTTTTGTACACCGCTCCTTTCCTATGCCATCTCCAGTCATTGCAAATCCTCATTGCTGGGCACCGAAGGGGGCTCGGCAGTGACGCATGCTGAAAGAGAGTACTCAGTTTTCACTCTGGTTGTTTGTTTTCTTGCTTTCTTTCTTTCTTGCTTTCTTTCTTTCTTGTTTGTTTGTTTGTTTGTCCGGGCGATATCTCAGCCATCCTTTGAGCTAGGAAGCTGAAATTTCGGCACAATAGTGAGCAAGTCCTTTGTCAAAAACAATATTTTTTGTTTTTTGATTAATCAATTAATTGATGAGTTATTTAATTATTAGCGATTAATGAAGTACTTATTTAATTAATTAAATTTCATTTCTCTTCTGACCATTAACTCAGGCACCTTTTGAGTTAGGAAGCTGATATTTGGACATGCCAATGACCAGGTGATTTGGCTGCAAAGGCTATTTTTGTTTTATTAATTAATCAATTAATCAAATAATCGATTAATTATTTAATTATTTGATTAATGGCAAAAAAATTTTTTTTTTAAAGTTACAGATTCTGATGAAATGGTGGTGGTTTATGTGTTCTCTGACCGAATTGATTAATAATTTAATTTTTTAATGATTATTATTTATTTATTTTCATTATTAATCATTTATTTATCTTCTTTCTCATTTGGCCAATATCTCAGGCACCTTTTGAGCTCAGAAGCTAATATTTGGACATGAGTGACCAGGTGATGTGGCTATCAAGGATATTTTTGATTTATCAATTAATCAATGTATCGATTAATTATTTAATTATTCGATTAATTACTAAAAAAAATTTTTTTCCCCCAGTTACAGATTCTGATGAAATGGTGGTGGTTTATGTGTTCTGTGACCGAATTGATTGATAATTTAATTTTTAAATGATTATTATTTATTTATTTTCATTATTAATCATTTATTTATTTTCTTTCTCATTTGGCCAATATCTCAGGCACCTTTTGAGCTGGGAAGCTAATATTTGGACATGACAGTGACCAAGTGATGTGGCTATCAAGGATATTTTTGATTATTTGATTATTCATTTAATCGATTCATTATTTATTGATTAATCGATGAATTACTTATTGATTAATCAATTAATTATTTAATTTTTTATTAATGACTTATTTGATTAAATTTCTAAAAGATACATCTTCGGATGAAGCACGAGTGGTTTTGTTATGGTATTAGCCAATTGATTAAGAAAATATTTTGTGATAATCTTTTATTGATTTTAATTATACAATTAATCAATCAATTAGTGGACACCTCTCCCTCCCAATGCAGCCTCGATGAGCTGCACTGCGGTATTGCCGGGCGCCGGAGGCGCCCCGGCAATGCCGCGCTGTAGGATATTTAATTATTTGGCATGGGGGCGGTGTACTTTGAATGTATGTGTACTTGTCTTTCTTTCTTTCTTGTTTGTTTGTTTGTTTGTCCGGGCGATATCTCAGCCATCCTTTGAGCTAGGAAGCTTAAATTTCGGCACAATAGTGAGCAAGTCCTATATCAAAAAGAGTATTTTTTGTTTTTTGATTAATCAATTAATTGAGGAGTTCTTTAATTATAAGCGATTAATTAAGTACTTATTTAATTAATCAAATTTCCTTTCTCTTCTGACCATTAACTCAAGCACCTTTTGAGTTAGGAAGCTGATATTTGGGCATGCCAATGACCAGGTGATTTGGCTGCAAAGGCTATTTTTGATTTATTAATTAATCAATTAATCAATTAATCGATTAATTATTAAATTCGATTAATGACAATTTTTTTTTTAAGTCACAGATTCTGATGAAATGGTGGTGGTTTATGTGTTCTCTGACCGAATTGATTAATAATTTAATTTTTTTATGATTATTATTTATTTATTTTCATTATTAATCATTTATTTATTTTCTTTCTCATTTGGCCAATATCAAAGGCACCTATTGAGCTCGGAAGCTAATATTTGGACATGACAGTGACCAAGTGATGTGGCTATCAAGGATATTTTTGACTTATTGATTCATCAATTAATCGATTAATTATTTAATTATTCGATTAATTACTAAGAAAAAAATAATAATAATTCAGTTACAGATTCTGATGAAATGGTGGTGGTTTATGTGTTCTGTGACCGAATTGATTAATAATTAATTTTTTTAATGATTATTATTTATTTATTTTCATTATTAATCATTTATTTATTTTCTTTCTCATTTGGCCAATATCTCAGGCACCTTTTGAGCTGGGAAACTAATATTTGGACATGACAGTGACCAAGTGATGTGGCTATCAAGGATTTTTTGATTTATTGATTAATCATTTAATCGATTAATTATTTATTGATTAATTGATTAATAATTATTGATTAATCAATTGTTTATTTAATTTTTTATGAATGACTTATTTAATTAAATTTCTAAAAGATACATTTTCGGATGAAGCACTTGTGGTTTAGTTATGCTATTAGCCAATTGATTAAGAAAATATTTTGTGATAATCTTTTATTGATTTTAATTATACAATTAATCAATCAATTAGCGTACACCTCTCCCTCCCAATGCAGCCTCTATGAGGTGCACTGCGGTATTGCCGGGCGCCTTAGGCGCCCCGGCAATGCCGCGCTGTAGGATATTTAATTATTTGGCATGGGGGCGGTGTACTTTGAATGTATCTGGACTTGTCTTGTTTTCTTTCTTGTTTGTCTGGGCGATATCTCAGCCATCCTTCGAGCTAGGAAGCTGAAATTTCGGCAAAATAGTGACTGAGTACTTCTTCAAAAACTGTATTTTTTGTTTTTTGATTAATCAATTAATTGACGAGTTATTTAATTATTAGCAATTCATTAAGTACTTATTTAATTAATTAAATTTACTTTCTCTTCTGGCCATTATCTCAGGCACCTTTTTAGTTCGGAAGCTGATATTTGGACATGCCAATGACCAGGTGATTTGGCTGCAAAGGCTATTTTTGATTTATTAATTAATCAATTAATCAATTAATCGATTAATTATTTAATTCGGGAATAGCAAAGGCTATTTTTGATTTATTAATTAATCAATTAATCAATTAATCGATTAATTATTTAATTCGATTAATGACAATTTTTGTTTTTTAAGTCACAGATTCTGATGAAATGGGGGTGGTTTATGTGTTCTCTGACCGAATTGATGAATAATTTAATTTTTTTATGATTATTATTTATTTATTTTCATTATTAATCATTCATTTATTTTCTTTCTCATTTGGCCAATATCAAAGGCACCTATTGAGCTCGGAAGCTAATATTTGGACATGACAGTGACCAAGTGATGTGGCTATCAAGGATATTTTTGACTTATTGATTCATCAATTAATCGATTAATTATTTAATTATTCGATTAATTACTAAGAAAAAAATAATAATAATTCAGTTACAGATTCTGATGAAATGGTGGTGGTTTATGTGTTCTGTGACCGAATTGATTAATAATTAATTTTTTTAATGATTATTATTTATTTATTTTCATTATTAATCATTTATTTATTTTCTTTCTCATT
Source organism: Myxine glutinosa (assembly GCF_964187855.1). Classification (NCBI taxonomy): domain Eukaryota; kingdom Metazoa; phylum Chordata; class Myxini; order Myxiniformes; family Myxinidae; genus Myxine; species Myxine glutinosa. The sequence continues at coordinate 39,550,406 of NC_136265.1, read as the reverse complement.
TGGCCAATATCTCAGGCACCTTTTGAGCTGGGAAGCTAATATTTGGACATGACAGTGACCAAGTGATGTGGCTATCAAGGATTTTTTGATTTATTGATTAATCATTTAATCGATTAATTATTTATTGATTAATTGATTAATAATTATTGATTAATCAATTGTTTATTTAATTTTTTATGAATGACTTATTTAATTAAATTTCTAAAAGATACATTTTCGGATGAAGCACTTGTGGTTTAGTTATGCTATTAGCCAATTGATTAAGAAAATATTTTGTGATAATCTTTTATTGATTTTAATTATACAATTAATCAATCAATTAGCGTACACCTCTCCCTCCCAATGCAGCCTCTATGAGGTGCACTGCGGTATTGCCGGGCGCCTTAGGCGCCCCGGCAATGCCGCGCTGTAGGATATTTAATTATTTGGCATGGGGGCGGTGTACTTTGAATGTATCTGGACTTGTCTTGTTTTCTTTCTTGTTTGTCTGGGCGATATCTCAGCCATCCTTCGAGCTAGGAAGCTGAAATTTCGGCAAAATAGTGACTGAGTACTTCTTCAAAAACTGTATTTTTTGTTTTTTGATTAATCAATTAATTGACGAGTTATTTAATTATTAGCAATTCATTAAGTACTTATTTAATTAATTAAATTTACTTTCTCTTCTGGCCATTATCTCAGGCACCTTTTTAGTTCGGAAGCTGATATTTGGACATGCCAATGACCAGGTGATTTGGCTGCAAAGGCTATTTTTGATTTATTAATTAATCAATTAATCAATTAATCGATTAATTATTTAATTCGATTAATGACAATTTTTGTTTTTTAAGTCACAGATTCTGATGAAATGGTGGTGGTTTATGTGTTCTCTGACCGAATTGATGAATAATTTAATTTTTTTATGATTATTATTTATTTATTTTCATTATTAATCATTCATTTATTTTCTTTCTCATTTGGCCAATATCTCAGGCACGTTTTGAGCTAGGAAGCTAATATTTGGACATGACAGTGAGCAAGTGTTGTGGCTATCAAGGATATTTTTGATTTATTGATTAATCATTTAATCGATTAATTATTTATTGATTAATCAATTAATTGCACACCGCTCCTTTCCTACGCCATCTCCAGGCACTGCAAAACGTCATTGCCGGGCACCGAAGGGGGCTCGGCAGTGACACACGCTGAAAGGGAGCACTCAGTTTTCACTCTGGTTGTTTTCTTTCTTTCTTGCTTTCTTGTTTGTTTGTTGTACACTGCACCTTTCCTATGCCATCCCCAGGTGCTGCATAACATCATTTCCGGGCACCGAAGGGGGCTCGGCAATGACACACGCTGAAAGAGAGCACTCAGTTTTCACTCTGGTTGTTTTCTTTCTTTCTTGCTTTCTTGTTTGTTTGTTGTACACCGCACCTTTCTTATGCCATCCCCAGGTGCTGCATAACATCATTTCTGGGCACCGAAGGGGGCTCGGCAATGACGCACGCTGAAAGGGAGTACTCAGTTTTCACGCTGGTTGTATGTTTTCTTGCTTTCTTGTTTGTTTGTCCGGGCGATATCTCAGCCATCCTTTGAGCTAGGAAGCTGAAATTTCGGCACAATAGTGAGCAAGTCCTTTGTCAAAAACAATATTTTTTGTTTTTTTGATTAATCAAGTAATTGAGGAGTTATTTAATTATTAGCGATTGATTAAGTACTTATTTAATTAATTAATTTTGGCTCGCCAAAATTTTGCACTATAATAGTATGCCGGTGTGATGGTGCAGGGTGATGAGGTAGATGGATCAGAGCAGAGTCACAATTCCAATTCCAAATTCTTTTACTGGAATAAAAATCAAAGATGCACAACATGAGATGCCGGCCTGGCGCATTCAAACACCATATTCGCGGCAACCGGATGTGCTGTAAGAGCAGTGGTGTTGTTCACAGCAGATTGTCCGAGGCTGCATCTCCACTCATTATTATTATTCGGACTGGTTTCTGAGTTTCAATATTAATCTCATCATTATTCTGAATTGTATAATAATCGCAGATATAAAAGAGGAGATGCAGGCTTGGTGCCTTCCCATATGCGGTTCGTGGCAACCTGAGGTGCTGTAAGAGCGGCTGTGTTGTTAACACCCGGTGGTCAGCGGTTGCATCTCCACTCTTTGTTATCATTCAGGCTGCCTTCTGTGCTTTAATATTAACCTTGTGGTGCTGTGCATACACGACTCGATTGCCAGAGAGGTAGGCCACAACGCGTTGGAACAAACAAAGAGTCTTTATTAAGAGCTCGCACTTCAGCACTGGGCGGGCTCGAGCTAAAACCTGCATATATGTCCCGAGGCCACACCTTGCCCCCGGGCGTGGCCGATCGGTCGAAAGGCAGGGCATGCGTTTTCGTTCCCCACCTGGATGCTCGCGCCACCCACTTGTGCGCGGAATTATTGTCCCTTGTGCCCGCCACACGCGCCCCCCCAGAATTTCCGCGCACCTGAAGGGTGAGTTTGCAGGGAAGCCGGATGACCTGGCCGAATCGCCCCCTGGCGATGCGTGCAGGGCTGGGGGGTAGCGGGACGGTGGGGCTGGGGGGTGCCGGGGGTCCGACCGCCGGGGTCGGCCTCGACGTGGAGGCAGAGCTGCTTGCGGGGAGTGGTCGAGATCGAGGTGGGCCGGCTTGAGGCGGTCCACGGAGATACGATCCGGGGCACCGCCGATGTCGACGGTGAAATATTTGTCCCCGGTCTCCAGCACGCGGAAGGGCCCGTCGTACGGGGGCCGTAGCGGTGCCCGGTGGGCGTCGTGCCGGATGAACACGTACTTTGCCGTGTGAAGCTCCGGGGCGACGTGGGAAGGCGGGCAACCGTGGTGTGCCATTGGCACCGGGGCGAACCTCCAGGCGGTCTCCTGCAGGGTGGAGCGCTGTTGCGCCGCGGACCAAGGAGCCGTGGAGTCGGGGATAAATTCGCCCGGTACCCGCAGTGGTTGCCCGAAGACCAGCTCCGCCGAGGACGCGCGCAGGTCGTCCTTGGGCGCCGTCCTGAGGCCCAGCAGGACCCAGGGGAGCCTGTCGGCCCAGCTGCCGTCGCGGAGGCTGGCCCGGAGCGCGGCCTTCATCGAGCGATGAAAGCGCTTGCACAGGCCATTGGCCTGGGGGTGGTAGGCCGTGGTGCGGTGTAGTTTTACGCCGAGCCCTTGCGCCACCGCACCCCACAGCTCCGAGGTGAACTGGGGGCCGCGTTCGGACGAGATGTCCGAGGGGGCACCGAACCGGGCAACCCAAGTGGCGATGAAGGCCTGCACCACATCAGCCACAGACGTCGCCGCCAATGGGACGGCCTCCGGCCACCGTGTGGTGCGGTCCACCATGGTGAGGAGGTGGGTGAACCCCCGCGAGGGGGGCAGAGGTCCCACCAAGTCGACGTGCACGTGGTTGAACCGACGCTCGGGCACCGCAAACGGGGCCAACGGGGCCTGGGTGTGGCGGTGGACCTTTGCGCACTGGCACGCGAGGCACGTCCTGGCCCAGTCGCGGACGTCCTTCCTGAGGCCATGCCAGACGAACTTCGCTGCGACGAGCTTCTGGGAGGCCTTCGTGCCCGGGTGGGACAGGCCGTGGATGGCGTCGAACACTGGGCGCTGCCAGCCAGCGGGCACGATGGGGCGAGGCCGGCCGAGGGAGACGTCGCAAAGGAGGGCCGCGCCCGCGGCGTCGAATGGCACCTCTGTGACGCGGAGGCCCGTGATGGCGGTCCGCAAGGCCTGGATGCCGGGGTCGGCAGTCTGGTCCTCCGCCATCCGGGCATAGTCGATCCCGAGGTGGACCGCGTGCGTGACGGACCGGGAAAGACAATCCGCCACCGGGTTGTCTTTACCCGCCACGTGACGGATGTCCGTCGTATACTCAGACACGGCAGAGAGGTGACGCTGCTGCCGTGCCGACCATGGCTCGGCGACCTTGGCCATCGCGAACACAAGGGGCTTGTGGTCGACGAAAGCCGTGAACGGGCGGCCCTCCAGCAGATTGGTGAAGTGCCGCACCACCAGGTGGAGCCCGAGCAGCTCGCGGTCGAAGGTGCTGTAGCGGCGTTCGTGAGGGTGAAGCTGCTGGCTAAAAAACGCCAGCGGCTGCCAAGCACCACGCACCCACTGCTCGTGCACCGCGCCCACCGCGTAGTCCGACGCGTCGGTGGTGAGGGCGATCTGTGCATCGGGCGCCGGGTGCGCCAGCATGGTGGCGTTGGCCAGGGCCAGCTTTGCGCCCGCAAACGCCGCGGCCATCGGCTCTGACCAGGCGATGTCACCTTTGCCCGGCTTGCCCTGGAGGGCCTCGTGCAGGGGGCGGAGGAGCTGGGCGACGTGGGGCACGAAGCGGTGGTAAAAATTTACTATGCCCTGGAACTCCTGGAGCCCCTTGATCGTGCGGGGTCACGGGAAATCCTTGACCACCTCTACCTTGGCCGGTAAAGGGACGGCCCCTTGCCTGGTGATGCGGTGCCCCAAGAAGTCGATGGTGGCGACGCCGAAACGGCACTTTGCGGGGTTGATGATTAGGCCATGCTGGCCCAGGCGTTCGAAAAGCGTGCGGTGGTGGAGCAGGTGCTCCTCCCGGGACGCGCTCGCGACTAGGATGTCGTCCAGGTAGACATAGAGGAAAGGTAAGTCACGCAAGACGCTGTCCATAAGCTGTTGGAACGCCTGGGCCGCATTCTTCAACCCAAAAGGCATTCGCAGGAACTCGAAGAGGCCGAAAGGGGTGATGACGGCGATCTTCGGGACATCGCCCGGTTGTACGGGGACCTGGTGGTAGCCTCGGATGAGGTCCACCTTGGAAAACACGGTCGTGTTTGCCAACCGGGCGGAAAAGTCCTGGACATGCAGGACTGGGTAGCGGTCGGGGGTGGTGGCATCATTGAGGCGGCGGTAGTCACCGCACGGCCACCATCGCCCGCCGGGCTTCGGCACAAGTGCAGCGGAAAGGCCCAAGCGCTGTTTGAGCACCGCACAATACCCAGCCGTTCCAGCGTGGCGAACTCCGCCTTCGCCACGGCGAGCTTCGTGGGTTCGAGTCGGCGTGCCCGGGCGTAGACCGGCGGGCCGACCGTGGGTATATGGTGCTCCACCCCGTGTTTAAAGGCCCCCGCTGAGAAGGTGGGCCGCGTGAGGGCCGGGAAACTGGCTAGGAGGCGGGTAAAGTCGTCCGCTGCCGGAAGCCTGCAAATTAAACTCGCCGGGACGGAACCTTTCAGCAAGCCGCTCGGGGAGCCGCTGAGTGAGCCGCTCAAAGAGCCGCTCAGCAAACAAGCGAGCGAGCTGAAGGTTTCGGCCTGGACGAGACGTCTGCGCTTAACGTCGACCAACAAACCATGCGCACATAGGAAATCCACACCGAGCAGGGCCATTGGCACGCTGGCGGTGACGAACGACCATTGAAAGCACTGCCCTCCGAACCGCACTGAGAGGCAACGCTTCCCGAATGTGCGGATGGGTGTACCGTTGGCGGCAAGCAAAGCGGGGCCCCGGCCCGTGGCTTGCTTGTCTGACGCGGAGGCAGGGAGGACGCTTCCCTGCGCTCCTGTGTCGCAAAGGAAACGGCGCCCGGACAAGGTGTCCGTGATGAACAGGAGGCTGCCGGAATGGCCGACGCTCAGGGCCGCTAATGAGCTCCAGCCCGGTCGTTTCCTGACCCATCAAAAGAGCACGGCGGGCGGCACGTTTTAGCCTTGCGGCCGAACCTGGCGTGGTAGTAGCACCAGGTTTGTGGCGGTGACGGCCGCGACGGCCGGGGTGGTGGCGGCGGCGGTAGCGGGCGGGGCGCAGCAGCGGCCATGAGGGAAGCCGGGGGCGCTGTAGCCTCTGCCCCGGGATCCACTATGGCAGCACCGTAAACCGACCGCGTGTCGCAGGCCGCGAAAAACTTGTCGCCCTCTCCGGCCAGGGCGCGGGGTTCCGTGATGTTGGAACCGGCCAGCGCGAGGCGCACCTGTATCAGTAGCTGGCGGAGGAAAAGTTCACGGAACAAGAAATCCGGGCGCTGGTCTCCAAGCAGCGACAGCATGAAATCCATCCGGACGGATGGTCGTGTGTCGCCGAGGGCGGGAAGGTCCAGGAGGCGGTCGGCCCGTTCGATCTCCGTGAGCCTGAACGTGGCGAGGAGGAGATGTTTGAGCGCCTCGTACTTGTTGTCGCCCGGCGGGCGCCGAAGGATGGACACGACTCGGGCGGCAGTGCCGGGCCCGAGGGCGGCGACCACGTGGTAGTACCGGGTCTCGTCCGCCGTGATGCCTCGGAGCTGTAATTGAGCTTCGGCCTGCACAAACCAAACGTCGGCTTGTGCTTCCCAAAACTCCAGGAGTTTGACGGCGACGGCGTTGGTAGCCATGGCGCGTTCGGGGGTCAGCAACGGCTGAACCAATCGGGGTCACCAGTGTGGTGCTGTGCACACACGACTCGATTGCCAGAGAGGTAGGCCACAACGCGTTGGTACAAACAAAGAGTCTTTATTAAGAGCTCGCACTTCAGCACTGGGTGAGCTCGAGCTTAGAGCCCGCATATATGTCCCGAGGCCACGCCTTGCCCCCGGGCGTGGCCGATCGGTCGAAAGGCGGGGCATGCGTTTTCGTTCCCCGCCTGGACGCTCGCGCCACCCACTGGTGCGCGGATTTATTGTCCCTTGTGCCCACCACAACCTAGTCATTATTCTGAGTTCATTATGGGGTGGTAGTAATTTTAATGGAGGTAGTAGTTTTTCTCGTAACACACACTTGTTTTGAAGGTGTGTTTTGAAATTATGTTTACTCGTGAGATACCTGTGCTACGCATGGGTGGGGACCCGGAAGCAAACAAACAATGCGGAAACGATGAATGCTAAACCATGGAACCAATAAATTCCACAGTCCTGTGCCATCTGTCGTCGAACATAAAGCATGGACAGCAGGTTCGCGAAGGACTTGCACGAAAAACGTACCCAGTCTGAATGGTTTTTTTCCCAGTCAATGGCTAATCTGCATATGGCGATCCGCGAATCTCACGCTGAGAAAGTATAGAAATGGTCACGTCATTTCCTCCTTCACATGAACTCAATATCTCTATTTTCATTCCAAACAGCATAACTCCAATCACAAATTAAATCGCATTTATATTAAAATTCTGCAACACATGGGTTTTCTCCCCAGACAAATACGTTTTCTCATTGAACACAGAGCAAATAATACACTGTCAGTTTGAGCATGCAGCTTCCGGTTTACAAATAAAGGGAAGCAACTCCACCATCATTAAAAATCATCAGGTGTGCGTGCCACTCCTCCACGCTTGGTGAAGCATGGAGGTTCCCCTCTGTCTCCAGTGTCCCTGGCGCTGCCCACATCAAAACATATATCACACCAGTTTTATCTTCCTCTGTTCTCTTGTTTTCAGATCGGTTCACTTGTTCTTGACTCATTTTCCAACCATGTTAACAACAACCTGGAAGTTACCTGCACCGCCCACAGACTAATCCAAGCCCAGCTAAAAAGCAACACCAAACAAGACAGAGCGATGAAAGATTCGCGCATGACATGACCACCACAACTTTCAACGTTTGTTCACGGCATTTAAAGCATCTGCCCCTTTGGGAATCTACGGGGGGGGGGGTGGGAAGGGGGGGGGGGAGGGGTTGCCTCCCAAAATAAGTATATTTGCTTTCTTCTCAGCAACTACACATGCAATTCTGATGAAACTTCACTCCAACCTTCATCATCAGTGTTGAACCAAAGTTTTTTGCTGGCATTTAAAAATCGTGGTCTGAGGTGGTCTATGGGGGGGGGGGGGGGGCTTGCCCCCCAAAATAGGTATTTTTTGTTTGTTGGTTTAAAGTCTTATGATTATGTTAATATGATTCGAGATGTTGCCCTGTCCTCTAGCAACCATTGAAATTGTTTTAAAATACCTTTAGTCAGTGTATTACACTGCTTTGCCCTACCAGGTGAACGTCAGGGGTGTTGCCCCCATGTTTATTTTTAGGAGTCAATGGAGCGTGAAGAATTTGTCGATAAAAGTTGGTTGCATTTATGGAGGCAGTCTACAAAGGAGAAGGTAGGTCGAGATTAGGCATTGGTGATGGTGTGCCTTGGTGTGGGATGGGTGCAGTTTTTGGTGTAGGTAACACTGCGTTCACACGTTATCCCCGCATGTCGGGTACACTGCTTATCGCGCATACCATCAAGACTCTTCTCCTTTGTCATGGCGTCCACACGTTCCCAGGAATAGCTCACAACACGGACCAAGCCGGGGAATAGCTCAGGAAACTTTGATGACCTTGTATACCCACGAGTCTCTTCGCGCAGGCGCAAACGAGCGAACTTAAGTAGTCCAGTAGGTCCATGCTGCGGTTTACCCACTGGGGACATCTTTCTTCTCGAGGGCCGATGAGTTACCCGACCTGATTACTCGGCTCTCGGGGACGTGTAAACGCAGCCTAAGAAGACTGCAGTCATTGTTAAAAAATGAGGTGAGTATTGACTGCAGTGGTGAGTGGTGGTGGAGTGTTGACAGTGGTGAGATTGCGGTTTAAGTGAGGACAAAGAACAAGCATCTCAAATGACCCTGACGTCCCAGGTAGAATACCGACTTTAGAACATCACCTCAAAACCCTTCCTTGTCCCTGGATTCAAATGCACAACCCCTTGGATGACTCTCAAGGCAAAAACACTATTTGCTTTTTCTTCGAGTCCGACACAATGAACTCGCACTGAGATGTCAAATTGATCTCGTCATTCCATTCCTATGATGATATAAATTTTCCTTTTCATACTTATAGCTCTCTGTGGGAATAAAGGGTGTGGGGTTCCAATTCTTTACTTTTTCCCAGGGCCCCAGAGTCACGAAGAACAACCTTGTGTGAGAACAAAGGAGTTAAGAGTTAAAGCGATAGTATGGCAGGGGTCTTTCACTCAAAGGGTAGTTAATACATGGAATGGTCTCCCTGGAGAGGTAGTGGCAGCAGAAACAGAAGATACCTTTAAAGTTGGAGTGGAAAGGTACCGAGAAGCATTTGGAGACACAGGGGTGTTGGGTAACGTGGCAGGAATGGGAGATAACCTGAGTATGGATTTTCTCTCTGTTTGCTCATTTCTCAGCTTACAACTGTGTGTGTGTGTGTGTGTGTGTGTGTATGTGTGTGTGTGTGTGTGTGTGTGTGTTTGTGGTGTGTGTGTGTGTGTGTGTGTTCCGATGTTGACACCTTCACACCGACATGGAGATGAATAATCGAAACCTCTGGCTCCGAGCAAACCCATCGGGATGAAACACACAGGAGTGAGACCAATCCAAGTGAACTTTACCCACTCACCACGAACATCGCCCCTCCCTGAAAGTGCAAGGAAGCTTCAATCAAATTATTTTATCAGATCCTGAGCAGGTGCACATTGAACTGCAGCTCGGTTTTCGTGTTTTATGAATATTACTCCCTTCTCTTGTTTGCACGTCTCGCAGCGTGTGCGTGTCGTTCAGAAGGTCGAACGGTCTCCGTCGCCAAGTTCAGGTCCTCATGGTAGAGATGTTGACTACTCAAAAGAAGTTAAGGGTCAAAAATATTTGTGCATATAAATATAAGCTAACGAGCTAAAATGGTGACGACTAGAGTCCCTGTATATAGAGAGTTGTGTCAACTCAAATTTGGACGCCATTTTGTGTCTAAGTGTGTCGGATTAGATATACATGTACATTCGCGATATGGGGTGATATATTCTAAACCTGCTAAAAAAAAATTTACTACACATATTTAGTCTTATTATTACATACAGGTGATATTTGTTTTGTCAAAAACTCAGCTATTGCCGTGAAAAAGAGCTGTGTGGTGATATTAAAAGTGGTATGGCAATGCATATTACAAGCCAACACTGCATATAAGAGCTAACATTATAAGTAAGACAAACCAATGCTGTCGTTCTCTGCATTGGTTTGTCTTACTTTTGAGGTATCAGGATAATTTGAGGTATCTGTATCAAACAAGGATAACAGGTTTTGAAAGTTGAGCCAGTTTTAAATGTGGGTACACAAACACACCTGTTTTACTGCATTAATCACCTAGAAATATTGTATGTTTTGGGAACGATAGCTGTCACCAGGTTAAATATATAGGGATCGTCCAATGTGCAAAATCTTCCATCACTACAATTTGGCCATAAATCCCGGGGTGGGAAATATTTGAGCAAATATGCCACAAGACGCATGAGCACTGTACAAAGCAAACAATAACTCGTCAAATTTTGGACGTATGGATGGCTGCACAACCCGCAAAAAAATTGAGCAGGTCCCCCCCTAAAATTGCTTTTATGATTGCCGATTAGGCTAAAGATTTTAAACCAAAAAAATAACTTGCCTCGGAATAAGTTTTGAATGGACGGACAGACAACTGAAAACAAAACGGACCATGGGTTTCCCACCCCTATAAAATCAAAATTAATTCTCTCTGAAAAAGTACAGTGACATTGCCCGCAGACTACCCAACCGCAGACCAGGCAATGTCACTGTACCGGGACATTTCATCAATCAATGACAATATGCGGTCCGCTAGGACTACCCGAAAAAAATTGAGCAGGGTTCTTCCCACGGAAATGCATTTTTGGTCAGCTCCTTGAAGATTATAAACAAACACAAATCACTTCCCTTTAAAATGGTTTTCAACGGACAGACAACCAAAAAAAAACCGAGCAGATAGAAATGCTTTTGAACATCGATCATCAAGCGGCGTGGGCCTACCTGGCAGAGTCTCGAGGAGTCGATCGCTTTCCAGCTCTTTCGTCTGACTTTCGCTTCCCAAATTTGTCTTCTGACTTTATCACTTGGAAATCTATACATCTTATATTTCCCAGATTTGTTTGAACAACCAAAAGCAGAACAAGCAGTCATTTTGTTTGGCAATAAACAACATTCCCGTACCAAGCTGACGTTCACGCACGGTGAAGTTAGACACAAAATGGCGCCACGAAATCACGTGACCAGAAATCTCGGGTCAGCGCATGGCGCAACTCTCTTTATACAGGGACTCTAGTGACGACTAATGACAAAATAATTATTTGATGGCTCAAGAACAGAAAACACAAAACAAAAACTTTTGATTAGACACGAGTTTATAACCCTGATGAAAAAGAGACATGCACCCCCCAAAATGATGTTCACACAAGTCGCAGAAGCTTCAGTAACTGGTGTAGTCACCGTTAGCATTCACACATTCTTGACAACGTTGGCGCATGCTGTTCATCAGGCGTTGGGAATAACGTTGAGGGATCGCTTGCCATTCTGCGACTAATCGCTGAGCCAGTTGCCGGAGGTTGACGTCAGGGTCGTGATGTGATCGAACTCGCCGCCCTAGTTCATCCCACGCATGCTCAATGGGTGACAAGTCGGGTGAATATGCAGGCCAATCCATGTGCTGAACGTTCTGCTGCTGCAGGAAGTCGGTCACCACCCTGGCACGATGAGGTCTTGCGTTGTCGTCCTGGAACCAAGCTCCTGGTCCAATCCGCTGCAGAAGTGGATTTACCAGAGGTTGAACAATCTCGTTGAGATAACGCTGACCAGTTAAATTTCCGTTGACGACGTACAGAGGGGTTCTGTGGTTCATGGATATCACCGCCCACACGGCCACACCATCACACTTCCTCCTCCAAATGGTAGACGTTGAGATCAGCAAATCTCTCTCCTTGACGACGATAAACACGAGCCCGGCCATCATTGAACTGGAGCGAGAAGCGTGACTCATCTGTGAACATTGTCTCTGCCCACTGACCACGGTTCCACCGGATATGACGTCTGCACCAATCTCGGCGAGCCCTTGTGACGGTCAAGTAGCGGTGGTCGGACTGCAGGACGCCGGCATCGCAAACCTCGGTCTCGCAGACGATTCCTAATGGTCTGGTCGGACACCGTTGCTGATCGGGGTCTTCCAGAACGTGGGCGATTCTGAACAGCATTAGTTGTCCTGAACCTCTGCCAGAGTCTGCCAATAACGCCTTGGCTTACATTTCGATGCTGAGCCACAGTTGTCTGAGTTTGTCCATCTTGTAGCCAGCCAATGGCCCTTCCCCTGTCTTGGATGCTGGGTTGTCGTCGAACCATCTTCAAATTTCAAGTGATGATGAATGGAAAATGCTCAGCCATTTTATTGCTAAAATTGGCATGCATGGAATGACACTCATGCAAAACACATGCAAATGGTACATGAGGTGTCACAATGGGTGTTTCGAGGCAGTTTGTCAGTTTAGTCTGACTAAGTTCGTGCTTCAAATCCATGAAAAGGAAATCTGGGTTAACTTAAAAAGTTTCCAAAGATAAGTGCAATGATTGCATGTCCCATAATAACGTGATGTCTATAGTCCAAATGACAACCCAAAGGGGGATATTCTAACCCTATCTGGCTTAAAAAGACTTTTCGGTTTTAGTGTCTTTTGTTGATGTTGTTCGGGTTAGGGTTGTTAGGTTAGGGTTGTAAACCTATCTTTTGTTGATGTGACCAACAACGCGGAGAGGATCAACTGCTGGATGGGTTTTGTTGGTCTGAATGGATAAACACCAGAGGCCTTTTCACTGAAGATTCCGATTAGCTCGCAGTATGGATATGGACACGGTCCGCCATTTGAGGACACTTGGCTCTCCAATTACATGCTCATCTCCAATGTACCAATAACTAAACTTTTCTTTCCTGAAATCTTCACTCTGGGCGAGCAAATAGGCTCCTTCGGAAGAAAACTTGAAGGAACACAGTTACACAGCACTGTAGCCGGAATGTCTACCCATATCACGCTTCAGCGCATGCGCACCATGCAGTCCATGCTTCGACTTATGAAATCCGGCACTACGTGCACGAGCCGATATTGGTCTCTGTCATTAAATAACTGGCAGAAGTACCCGGCGTTGCCGGGCAGGGGAGGGTAGGGGAACGGGGGGTGGGGGGGGAAGGAGGAGGCGAGGGGAGGGGAACTGTGGGAGAAGAGGGGAGGAGGGGGAGGGAGAGGGGAGGGGAACGGGGGGGGGGGAGGAGGAGGGGAGGGGAAGGGGGAACGGGGAGGGGGGAAGAAGGGGGGAAGGGTGGGGCGAAGGGGAAGTGGAGCAGTCAGAAGTGAAAGCTCTTTTACAGAGAATTTATATCTTAAAGGGGAGGGGAGGAGAGGAGGGAAAGAGGAGGGTAGGCGAGGAGGGAAAGGGGAGGGGGGAAGGGTGGGGAGAGGGGGGCGAATGAGGGGGGGGGGGGAAGTGGGGGGGAGGGGGGAGGGGGGAGGCAGGAGAGGAAGGGGAGTGGCTCACGTTTCTGAGTGAATGTGGCTCACGTTTCTGAGTGAATGTGGCTCACGTTTCTGAGTGAATGTGGCTCACGTTTCTGAGTTAAGTGTGATGCCAATCAGGAAGAAGAGGAAGCCATACTACCAAATTCGTACACTTCCGGAATTGTTTGATTTATTTGTATTCAAATGTCTGGTAATTGTTGTACACCACACCTTTCCTATGCCATCTCCAGGCGCTGCATATCGCCATTGCCGGGCACCAAAGGGGGCTTGGCAATGACGCATGCTGAAAGGGAGTACTCAGTTTTCACTCTGGTTTCTTGCTTTCTTGTTTTCTTGTTGTACACCGCACCTTTCCTGTGCCATCTCCAGGCATTGCACATCGTCATTGCTGGGCACCGAAGGGGGCTCGGCAGTGACGCACGCTGAAAGAGAGTACTCAGTTTTCACTCTGGTTTCTTGCTTTATTGTTTTCTTGTTGGACACAGCACCTTTCCTGTGCCATCTCCAGGCATTGCACATCGTCATTGCTGGGCACCGAAGGGGGCTCGGCAGTGACGCACGCTGAAAGAGAGTACTCAGTTTTCACTCTGGTTGTTTGTTTGTTTGTTTTTGTACACCGCTCCTTTCCTATGCCATCTCCAGTCATTGCAAATCCTCATTGCTGGGCACTGAAGGGGGCTCGGCAGTGAGGCACGCTGAAAGAGAGTACTCAGTTTTCACTCTGGTTGTTTGTTTTCTTGCTTTCTTTCTTTCTTGCTTTCTTTCTTTCTTGTTTGTTTGTTTGTTTGTCCGGGCGATATCTCAGCCATCCTTTGAGCTAGGAAGCTGAAATTTCGGCACAATAGTGAGCAAGTCCTTTGTCAAAAACAATATTTTTTGTTTTTTGATTAATCAATTAATTGATGAGTTATTTAATTATTAGCGATTAATGAAGTACTTATTTAATTAATTAAATTTCATTTCTCTTCTGACCATTAACTCAGGCACCTTTTGAGTTAGGAAGCTGATATTTGGACATGCCAATGACCAGGTGATTTGGCTGCAAAGGCTATTTTTGTTTTATTAATTAATCAATTAATCAAATAATCGATTAATTATTTAATTATTTGATTAATGACAAAAAATTTTTTTTTTTAAAGTTACAGATTCTGATGAAATGGTGGTGGTTTATGTGTTCTCTGACCGAATTTATAATAATTTAATTTTTTAATGATTATTATTTATTTATTTTCATTATTAATCATTTATTTATCTTCTTTCTCATTTGGCCAATATCTCAGGCACCTTTTGAGCTCAGAAGCTAATATTTGGACATGAGTGACCAGGTGATGTGGCTATCAAGGATATTTTTGATTTATCAATTAATCAATGTATCGATTAATTATTTAGTTATTCGATTAATTACTAAAAAAAATTTTTTCCCCCCAGTTACAGATTCTGATGAAATGGTGGTGGTTTATGTGTTCTGTGACCGAATTGATTGATAATTTAATTTTTAAATGATTATTATTTATTTATTTTCATTATTAATCATTTATTTATTTTCTTTCTCATTTGGCCAATATCTCAGGCACCTTTTGAGCTGGGAAGCTAATATTTGGACATGACAGTGACCAAGTGATGTGGCTATCAAGGATATTTTTGATTATTTGATTATTCATTTAATCGATTCATTATTTATTGATTAATCGATGAATTACTTATTGATTAATCAATTAATTATTTGATTTTTTATTAATGACTTATTTGATTAAATTTCTAAAAGATACATCTTCGGATGAAGCACGAGTGGTTTTGTTATGGTATTAGCCAATTGATTAAGAAAATATTTTGTGATAATCTTTTATTGATTTTAATTATACAATTAATCAATCAATTAGTGGACACCTCTCCCTCCCAATGCAGCCTCGATGAGCTGCACTGCGGTATTGCCGGGCGCCGGAGGCGCCCCGGCAATGCCGCGCTGTAGGATATTTAATTATTTGGCATGGGGGTGGTGTACTTTGAATGTATGTGTACTTGTCTTTCTTTCTTTCTTGTTTGTTTGTTTGTTTGTCCGGGCGATATCTCAGCCATCCTTTGAGCTAGGAAGCTGAAATTTCGGCACAATAGTGAGCAAGTCCTTTATCAAAAAGAGTATTTTTTTGTTTTTTGATTAATCAATTAATTGAGGAGTTCTTTAATTATAAGCGATTAATTAAGTACTTATTTAATTAATCAAATTTGCTTTCTCTTCTGACCATTAACTCAAGCACCTTTTGAGTTAGGAAGCTGATATTTGGGCATGCCAATGACCAGGTGATTTGGCTGCAAAGGCTATTTTTGATTTATTAATTAATCAATTAATCAATTAATCGATTAATTATTAAATTCGATTAATGACAATTTTTTTTTTAAGTCACAGATTCTGATGAAATGGTGGTGGTTTATGTGTTCTCTGACCGAATTGATTAATAATTTAATTTTTTTATGATTATTATTTATTTATTTTCATTATTAATCATTCATTTATTTTCTTTCTCATTTGGCCAATATCAAAGGCACCTATTGAGCTCGGAAGCTAATATTTGGACATGACAGTGACCAAGTGATGTGGCTATCAAGGATATTTTTGACTTATTGATTCATCAATTAATCGATTAATTATTTAATTATTCGATTAATTAC
The DNA here is from genome assembly GCF_964187855.1 of Myxine glutinosa. Taxonomy (NCBI): domain Eukaryota; kingdom Metazoa; phylum Chordata; class Myxini; order Myxiniformes; family Myxinidae; genus Myxine; species Myxine glutinosa. The sequence continues at coordinate 39,534,492 of NC_136265.1, read as the reverse complement.
TAAGAAAAAAATAATAATAATTCAGTTACAGATTCTGATGAAATGGTGGTGGTTTATGTGTTCTGTGACCGAATTGATTAATAATTAATTTTTTAAATGATTATTATTTATTTATTTTCATTATTAATCATTTATTTATTTTCTTTCTCATTTGGCCAATATCTCAGGCACCTTTTGAGCTGGGAAGCTAATATTTGGACATGACAGTGACCAAGTGATGTGGCTATCAAGGATTTTTTGATTTATTGATTAATCATTTAATCGATTAATTATTTATTGATTAATTGATTAATAATTATTGATTAATCAGTTGTTTATTTAATTTTTTATGAATGACTTATTTAATTAAATTTCTAAAAGATACATTTTCGGATGAAGCACTTGTGGTTTAGTAATGCTATTAGCCAATTGATTAAGAAAATATTTTGTGATAATCTTTTATTGATTTTAATTATACAATTAATCAATCAATTAGCGTACACCTCTCCCTCCCAATGCAGCCTCTATGAGGTGCACTGCGGTATTGCCGGGCGCCTTAGGCGCCCCGGCAATGCCGCGCTGTAGGATATTTAATTATTTGGCATGGGGGCGGTGTACTTTGAATGTATCTGGACTTGTCTTGTTTTCTTTCTTGTTTGTCTGGGCGATATCTCAGCCATCCTTCGAGCTAGGAAGCTGAAATTTCGGCAAAATAGTGACTGAGTACTTCTTCAAAAACTGTATTTTTTGTTTTTTGATTAATCAATTAATTGACGAGTTATTTAATTATTAGCAATTCATTAAGTACTTATTTAATTAATTAAATTTACTTTCTCTTCTGGCCATTATCTCAGGCACCTTTTTAGTTCGGAAGCTGATATTTGGACATGCCAATGACCAGGTGATTTGGCTGCAAAGGCTATTTTTGATTTATTAATTAATCAATTAATCAATTAATCGATTAATTATTTAATTCGGGAATAGCAAAGGCTATTTTTGATTTATTAATTAATCAATTAATCAATTAATCGATTAATTATTTAATTCGATTAATGACAATTTTTGTTTTTTAAGTCACAGATTCTGATGAAATGGTGGTGGTTTATGTGTTCTCTGACCGAATTGATGAATAATTTAATTTTTTTATGATTATTATTTATTTATTTTCATTATTAATCATTCATTTATTTTCTTTCTCATTTGGCCAATATCAAAGGCACCTATTGAGCTCGGAAGCTAATATTTGGACATGACAGTGACCAAGTGATGTGGCTATCAAGGCTATTTTTGATTTATTAATTAATCAATTAATCAATTAATCGATTAATTATTTAATTCGATTAATGACAATTTTTGTTTTTTAAGTCACAGATTCTGATGAAATGGTGGTGGTTTATGTGTTCTCTGACCGAATTGATTAATAATTAATTTTTTTAATGATTATTATTTATTTATTTTCATTATTAATCATTTATTTATTTTCTTTCTCATTTGGCCAATATCTCAGGCACCTTTTGAGCTGGGAAGCTAATATTTGGACATGACAGTGACCAAGTGATGTGGCTATCAAGGATTTTTTGATTTATTGATTAATCATTTAATCGATTAATTATTTATTGATTAATTGATTAATAATTATTGATTAATCAATTGTTTATTTAATTTTTTATGAATGACTTATTTAATTAAATTTCTAAAAGATACATTTTCGGATGAAGCACTTGTGGTTTAGTTATGCTATTAGCCAATTGATTAAGAAAATATTTTGTGATAATCTTTTATTGATTTTAATTATACAATTAATCAATCAATTAGCGTACACCTCTCCCTCCCAATGCAGCCTCTATGAGGTGCACTGCGGTATTGCCGGGCGCCTTAGGCGCCCCGGCAATGCCGCGCTGTAGGATATTTAATTATTTGGCATGGGGGCGGTGTACTTTGAATGTATCTGGACTTGTCTTGTTTTCTTTCTTGTTTGTCTGGGCGATATCTCAGCCATCCTTCGAGCTAGGAAGCTGAAATTTCGGCAAAATAGTGACTGAGTACTTCTTCAAAAACTGTATTTTTTGTTTTTTGATTAATCAATTAATTGACGAGTTATTTAATTATTAGCAATTCATTAAGTACTTATTTAATTAATTAAATTTACTTTCTCTTCTGGCCATTATCTCAGGCACCTTTTTAGTTCGGAAGCTGATATTTGGACATGCCAATGACCAGGTGATTTGGCTGCAAAGGCTATTTTTGATTTATTAATTAATCAATTAATCAATTAATCGATTAATTATTTAATTCGGGAATAGCAAAGGCTATTTTTGATTTATTAATTAATCAATTAATCAATTAATCGATTAATTATTTAATTCGATTAATGACAATTTTTGTTTTTTAAGTCACAGATTCTGATGAAATGGTGGTGGTTTATGTGTTCTCTGACCGAATTGATGAATAATTTAATTTTTTTATGATTTTTATTTATTTATTTTCATTATTAATCATTCATTTATTTTCTTTCTCATTTGGCCAATATCTCAGGCACGTTTTGAGCTAGGAAGCTAATATTTGGACATGACAGTGAGCAAGTGTTGTGGCTATCAAGGATATTTTTGATTTATTGATTAATCATTTAATCGATTAATTATTTATTGATTAATCAATTAATTGCACACCGCTCCTTTCCTACGCCATCTCCAGGCACTGCAAAACGTCATTGCCGGGCACCGAAGGGGGCTCGGCAGTGACACACGCTGAAAGGGAGCACTCAGTTTTCACTCTGGTTGTTTTCTTTCTTTCTTGCTTTCTTGTTTGTTTGTTGTACACTGCACCTTTCCTATGCCATCCCCAGGTGCTGCATAACATCATTTCCGGGCACCGAAGGGGGCTCGGCAATGACACACGCTGAAAGAGAGCACTCAGTTTTCACTCTGGTTGTTTTCTTTCTTTCTTGCTTTCTTGTTTGTTTGTTGTACACCGCACCTTTCCTATGCCATCCCCAGGTGCTGCATAACATCATTTCTGGGCACCGAAGGGGGCTCGGCAATGACGCACGCTGAAAGGGAGTACTCAGTTTTCACGCTGGTTGTATGTTTTCTTGCTTTCTTGTTTGTTTGTCCGGGCGATATCTCAGCCATCCTTTGAGCTAGGAAGCTGAAATTTCGGCACAATAGTGAGCAAGTCCTTTGTCAAAAACAATATTTTTTGTTTTTTTGATTAATCAAGTAATTGAGGAGTTATTTAATTATTAGCGATTGATTAAGTACTTATTTAATTAATTAATTTTGGCTCGCCAAAATTTTGCACTATAATAGTATGCCGGTGTGATGGTGCAGGGTGATGAGGTAGATGGATCAGAGCAGAGTCACAATTCCAATTCCAAATTCTTTTACTGGAATAAAAATCAAAGATGCACAACATGAGATGCCGGCCTGGCGCATTCAAACACCATATTCGCGGCAACCGGATGTGCTATAAGAGCAGTGGTGTTGTTCACAGCAGATTGTCCGAGGCTGCATCTCCACTCATTATTATTATTCGGACTGGTTTCTGAGTTTCAATATTAATCTCATCATTATTCTGAATTGTATAATAATCGCAGATATAAAAGAGGAGATGCAGGCTTGGTGCCTTCCCATATGCGGTTCGTGGCAACCTGAGGTGCTGTAAGAGCGGCTGTGTTGTTAACACCCGGTGGTCAGCGGTTGCATCTCCACTCTTTGTTATCATTCAGGCTGCCTTCTGTGCTTTAATATTAACCTTGTGGTGCTGTGCATACACGACTCGATTGCCAGAGAGGTAGGCCACAACGCGTTGGAACAAACAAAGAGTCTTTATTAAGAGCTCGCACTTCAGCACTGGGCGGGCTCGAGCTTAAAGCCTGCATATGTCCCGAGGCCACACCTTGCCCCCGGGCGTGGCCGATCGGTCGAAAGGCAGGGCATGCGTTTTCGTTCCCCACCTGGATGCTCGCGCCACCCACTTGTGCGCGGAATTATTGTCCCTTGTGCCCGCCACACGCGCCCCCCCAGAATTTCCGCGCACCTGAAGGGTGAGTTTGCAGGGAAGCCGGATGACCTGGCCGAAACGCCCCCTGGCGATGCGTGCAGGGCTGGGGGGTAGCGGGACGGTGGGGCTGGGGGGTGCCGGGGGTCCGACCGCCGGGGGTCCGACCGCCGGGGTCGGCCTCGACGCGGAGGCAGATCTGCTTGCGGGGAGTGGTCGAGATCGAGGTGGGCCGGCTTGAGGCGGTCCACGGAGATACGATCCGGGGCACCGCCGATGTCGACGGTGAAATATTTGTCCCCGGTCTCCAGCACGCGGAAGGGCCCGTCGTACGGGGGCCGTAGCGGTGCCCGGTGGGCGTCGTGCCGGATGAACACGTACTTTGCCGTGTGAAGCTCCGGGGCGACGTGGGAAGGCGGGCAACCGTGGTGTGCCGTTGGCACCGGGGCGAACCTCCAGGCGGTCTCCTGCAGGGTGGAGCGCTGTTGCGCCGCGGACCAAGGAGCCGTGGAGTCGGGGATAAATTCGCCCGGTACCCGCAGTGGTTGCCCGAAGACCAGCTCCGCCGAGGACGCGCGCAGGTCGTCCTTGGGCGCCGTCCTGAGGCCCAGCAGGACCCAGGGGAGCCTGTCGGCCCAGTTGCCGTCGCGGAGGCTGGCCCGGAGCGCGGCCTTCATCGAGCGATGAAAGCGCTCGCACAGGCCATTGGCCTGGGGGTGGTAGGCCGTGGTGCGGTGTAGTTTTACGCCGAGCCCTTGCGCCACCGCACCCCACAGCTCCGAGGTGAACTGGGGGCCGCGTTCGGACGAGATGTCCGAGGGGGCACCGAACCGGGCAACCCAAGTGGCGATGAAGGCCTGCACCACATCAGCCACAGACGTCGCCGCCAATGGGACGGCCTCCGGCCACCGTGTGGTGCGGTCCACCATGGTGAGGAGGTGGGTGAACCCCCGCGAGGGGGGCAGAGGTCCCACCAAGTCGACGTGCACGTGGTTGAACCGACGCTCGGGCACCGCAAACGGGGCCAACGGGGCCTGGGTGTGGCGGTGGACCTTTGCGCACTGGCACGCGAGGCACGTCCTGGCCCAGTCGCGGACGTCCTTCCTGAGGCCATGCCAGACGAACTTCGCTGCGACGAGCTTCTGGGAGGCCTTCGTGCCCGGGTGGGACAGGCCGTGGATGGCGTCGAACACTGGGCACTGCCAGCCAGCGGGCACGATGGGGCGAGGCCGGCCGAGGGAGATGTCGCAAAGGAGGGCCACGCCCGCGGCGTCGAATGGCACCTCTGTGACGCGGAGGCCCGTGATGGCGGTCCGCAAGGCCTGGATGCCGGGGTCGGCAGTCTGGTCCTCCGCCATCCGGGCATAGTCGATCCCGAGGTGGACCGCGTGCGCGACGGACCGGGAAAGACAATCCGCCACCGGGTTGTCTTTACCCGCCACGTGACGGATGTCCGTCGTATACTCAGACACGGCAGAGAGGTGACGCTGCTGCCGTGCCGACCATGGCTCGGCGACCTTGGCCATCGCGAACACAAGGGGCTTGTGGTCGACGAAAGCCGTGAACGGGCGGCCCTCCAGCAGATTGGTGAAGTGCCGCACCACCAGGTGGAGCCCGAGCAGCTCGCGGTCGAAGGTGCTGTAGCGGCGTTCGTGAGGGTGAAGCTGCTGGCTAAAAAACGCCAGTGGCTGCCAAGCACCACGCACCCACTGCTCGTGCACCGCGCCCACCGCGTAGTCCGATGCGTCGGTGGTGAGGGCGATCTGTGCATTGGGCGCCGGGTGCGCCAGCATGGTGGCGTTGGCCAGGGCCAGCTTTGCGCCCGCAAACGCCGCGGCCATCGGCTCTGACCAGGCGATGTCACCTTTGCTCGGCTTGCCCTGGAGGGCCTCGTGCAGGGGGCGGAGGAGCTGGGCGACGTGGGGCACGAAGCGGTGGTAAAAATTTACTATGCCCTGGAACTCCTGGAGCCCCTTGATCGTGCGGGGTCATGGGAAATCCTTGACCACCTCTACCTTGGCCGGTAAAGGGACGGCCCCTTGCCTGGTGATGCGGTGCCCCAAGAAGTCGATGGTGGCGACGCCGAAACGGCACTTTGCGGGGTTGATGATTAGGCCATGCTGGCCCAGGCGTTCGAAAAGCGTGCGGTGGTGGAGCAGGTGCTCCTCCCGGGACGCGCTCGCGACTAGGATGTCGTCCAGGTAGACATAGAGGAAAGGTAAGTCACGCAAGACGCTGTCCATAAGCTGTTGGAACGCCTGGGCCGCATTCTTCAACCCAAAAGGCATTCGCAGGAACTCGAAGAGGCCGAAAGGGGTGATGACGGCGATCTTCGGGACATCGCCCGGTTGTACGGAGACCTGGTGGTAGCCTCGGATGAGGTCCACCTTGGAAAACACGGTCGTGTTTGCCAACCGGGCGGAAAAGTCCTGGACATGCAGGACCGGGTAGCGGTCGTGGGTGGTGGCATCATTGAGGCGGCGGTAGTCACCGCACGGCCACCATCATCCGCCGGGCTTCGGCACAAGTGCAGCGGAAAGGCCCAAGCGCTGTTTGAGCGCCGCACAATACCCAGCCGTTCCAGCGTGGCGAACTCCGCCTTCGCCACGGCGAGCTTCGTGGGTTCGAGTCGGCGTGCCCGGGCGTAGACCGGCGGGCCGACCGTGGGTATATGGTGCTCCACCCCGTGTTTAACGGCCCCCGCTGAGAAGGTGGGCCGCGTGAGGGCCGGGAAACTGGCTAGGAGGCGGGTGAAGTCGTCCGCTGCCGGAAGCCTGCAAATTAAACTCGCCGGGACGGAACCTTTCAGCAAGCCGCTCGGGGAGCCGCTGAGTGAGCCGCTCAAAGAGCCGCTCAGCAAACAAGCGAGCGAGCTGAAGGTTTCGGCCTGGACGAGACGTCTGCGCTTAACGTCGACCAACAAACCATGCGCACATAGGAAATCCACACCGAGCAGGGCCATTGGCACGCTGGCGGTGACGAACGACCATTGAAAGCACTGCCCTCCGAACCGCACTGAGAGGCAACGCTTCCCGAATGTGCGGATGGGTGTACCGTTGGCGGCAAGCAAAGCGGGGCCACGGCCCGCGGCTTGCTTGTCTGACGCGGAGGCAGGGAGGACGCTTACCTGCGCTCCTGTGTCGCAAAGGCAACGGCGCCCGGACAAGGTGTCCGTGATGAACAGGAGGCTGCCGGAATGGCCGACGCTCAGGGCCGCTAATGAGCTCCAGCCCGGTCGTTTCCTGACCCATCAAAAGAGCACGGCGGGCGGCACGTTTTAGCCTTGCGGCCGAACCTGGCGTGGTAGTAGCACCAGGTTTGCGGCGGTGACGGCCGCGACGGCCGGGGTGTTGGCGGCGGCGGTAGCGGGCGGGGCGCAGCAGCGGCCATGAGGGAAGCCGGGGGCGCTGTAGCCTCTGCCCCGGGATCCACTATGGCAGCACCGTAAACCGACCGCGTGTCGCAGGCCGCGAAAAACTTGTCGCCCTCTCCGGCCAGGGCGCGGGGTTCCGTGATGTTGGAACCGGCCAGCGCGAGGCGCACCTGTATCAGTAGCTGGCAGAGGAAAAGTTCACGGAACAAGAAATCCGGGCGCTGGTCTCCAAGCAGCGACAGCATGAAATCCATCCGGACGGATGGTCGTGTGTCGCCGAGGGCGGGAAGGTCCAGGAGGCGGTCGGCCCGTTCGATCTCCGTGAGCCTGAACGTGGCGAGGAGGAGATGTTTGAGCGCCTCGTACTTGTTGTCGCCCGGCGGGCGCCGAAGGATGGACATGACTCGGGCGGCAGTGCCGGGCCCGAGGGCGGCGACCACGTGGTAGTACCGGGTCTCGTCCGCCGTGATGCCTCGGAGCTGTAATTGAGCTTCGGCCTGCACAAACCAAACGTCGGCTTGTGCTTCCCAAAACTCCAGGAGTTTGACGGCGACGGCGTTGGTAGCCATGGCGCGTTCGGGGGTCAGCAACGGCTGAACCAATCGGGGTCACCAGTGTGGTGCTGTGCACACACGACTCGATTGCCAGAGAGGTAGGCCACAACGCGTTGGTACAAACAAAGAGTCTTTATTAAGAGCTCGCACTTCAGCACTGGGTGAGCTCGAGCTTAGAGCCCGCATATATGTCCCGAGGCCACACCTTGCCCCCGGGCGTGGCCGATCGGTCGAAAGGCGGGGCATGCGTTTTCGTTCCCCGCCTGGACGCTCGTGCCACCCACTGGTGCGCGGATTTATTGTCCCTTGTGCCCACCACAACCTCGTCATTATTCTGAGTTCATTATGGGGTGGTAGTAATTTTAATGGAGGTAGTAGTTTTTCTCGTAACACACACTTGTTTTGAAGGTGTGTTTTGAAATTATGTTTACTCGTGAGATACCTGTGCTACGCACGGGTGGGGACCCGGAAGCAAACAAACAATGCGGAAACGATGAATGCTAAACCATGGAACCAATAAATTCCACAGTCCTGTGCCATCTGTCGTCGAACATAAAGCATGGACAGCAGGTTCGCGAAGGACTTGCACGAAAAACGTACCCAGTCTGAATGGTTTTTTTCCCAGTCAATGGCTAATCTGCATATGGCGATCCGCGAATCTCACGCTGAGAAAGTATAGAAATGGTCACGTCATTTCCTCCTTCACATGAACTCAATATCTCTATTTTCATTCCAAACAGCATAACTCCAATCACAAATTAAATCGCATTTATATTAAAATTCTGCAACACATGGGTTTTCTCCCCAGACAAATACGTTTTCTCATTGAACACAGAGCAAATAATACACTGTCAGTTTGAGCATGCAGCTTCCGGTTTACAAATAAAGGGAAGCAACTCCACCATCATTAAAAATCATCAGGTGTGCGTGCCACTCCTCCACGCTTGGTGAAGCATGGAGGTTCCCCTCTGTCTCCAGTGTCCCTGGCGCTGCCCACATCAAAACATATATCACACCAGTTTTATCTTCCTCTGTTCTCTTGTTTTCAGATCGGTTCACTTGTTCTTGACTCATTTTCCAACCATGTTAACAACAACCTGGAAGTTACCTGCACCGCCCACAGACTAATCCAAGCCCAGCTAAAAAGCAACACCAAACAAGACAGAGCGATGAAAGATTCGCGCATGACATGACCACCACAACTTTCAACGTTTGTTCACGGCATTTAAAGCATCTGCCCCTTTGGGAATCTACGGGGAGGGGGGGGGGGGGGAGGGGTTGCCTCCCAAAATAAGTATATTTGCTTTCTTCTCAGCAACTACACATGCAATTCTGATGAAACTTCACTCCAACCTTCATCATCAGTGTTGAACCAAAGTTTTTTGCTGGCATTTAAAAATCGTGGTCTGAGGTGGTCTATGGGGGGGGGGGGGCTTGCCCCCCAAAATAGGTATTTTTTGTTTGTTGGTTTAAAGTCTTATGATTATGTTAATATGATTCGAGATGTTGCCCTGTCCTCTAGCAACCATTGAAATTGTTTTAAAATACCTTTAGTCAGTGTATTACACTGCTTTGCCCTACCAGGTGAACGTCAGGGGTGTTGCCCCCATGTTTATTTTTAGGAGTCAATGGAGCGTGAAGAATTTGTCGATAAAAGTTGGTTGCATTTATGGAGGCAGTCTACAAAGGAGAAGGTAGGTCGAGATTAGGCATTGGTGATGGTGTGCCTTGGTGTGGGATGGGTGCAGTTTTTGGTGTAGGTAACACTGCGTTCACACGTTATCCCCGCATGTCGGGTACACTGCTTATCGCGCATACCATCAAGACTCTTCTCCTTTGTCATGGCGTCCACACGTTCCCAGGAATAGCTCACAACACGGACCAAGCCGGGGAATAGCTCAGGAAACTTTGATGACCTTGTATACCCACGAGTCTCTTCGCGCAGGCGCAAACGAGCGAACTTAAGTAGTCCAGTAGGTCCATGCTGCGGTTTACCCACTGGGGACATCTTTCTTCTCGAGGGCCGATGAGTTACCCGACCTGATTACTCGGCTCTCGGGGACGTGTAAACGCAGCCTAAGAAGACTGCAGTCATTGTTAAAAAATGAGGTGAGTATTGACTGCAGTGGTGAGTGGTGGTGGAGTGTTGACAGTGGTGAGATTGCGGTTTAAGTGAGGACAAAGAACAAGCATCTCAAATGACCCTGACGTCCCAGGTAGAATACCGACTTTAGAACATCACCTCAAAACCCTTCCTTGTCCCTGGATTCAAATGCACAACCCCTTGGATGACTCTCAAGGCAAAAACACTATTTGCTTTTTCTTCGAGTCCGACACAATGAACTCGCACTGAGATGTCAAATTGATCTAGTCATTCCATTCCTATGATGATATAAATTTTCCTTTTCATACTAATAGCTCTCTGTGGGAATAAAGGGTGTGGGGTTCCAATTCTTTACTTTTTCCCATGGCCCCAGAGTCACGAAGACCAACCTTGTGTGAGTACAAAGGAGTTAAGAGTTAAAGCGATAGTATGGCAGGGGTCTTTCACTCAAAGGGTAGTTAATACATGGAATGGTCTCCCTGGAGAGGTAGTGGCAGCAGAAACAGAAGATACCTTTAAAGTTGGAGTGGAAAGGTAACGAGAAGCATTTGGAGACACAGGGGTGTTGGGTAACGTGGCAGGAATGGGAGGTAACCTGAGTATGGATTTTCTCTCTGTTTGCTCATTTCTCAGCTTACAACTGTGTGTGTGTGTGTGTGTGTGTGTATGTGTGTGTGTGTGTGTGTGTGTGTTTGTGGTGTGTGTGTGTGTGTGTGTGTGTGTTCCGATGTTGACACCTTCACACCGACATGGAGATGAATAATCGAAACCTCTGGCTCCGAGCAAACCCATCGGGATGAAACACACAGGAGTGAGACCAATCCAAGTGAACTTTACCCACTCACCACGAACATCGCCCCTCCCTGAAAGTGCAAGGAAGCTTCAATCAAATTATTTTATCAGATCCTGAGCAGGTGCACATTGAACTGCAGCTCGGTTTTCGTGTTTTATGAATATTACTCCCTTCTCTTGTTTGCACGTCTCGCAGCGTGTGCGTGTCGTTCAGAAGGTCGAACGGTCTCCGTCGCCAAGTTCAGGTCCTCATGGTAGAGATGTTGACTACTCAAAAGAAGTTAAGGGTCAAAAATATTTGTGCATATAAATATAAGCTAACGAGCTAAAATGGTGACGACTAGAGTCCCTGTATATAGAGAGTTGTGTCAACTCAAATTTGGACGCCATTTTGTGTCTAAGTGTGTCGGATTAGATATACATGTACATTCGCGATATGGGGTGATATATTCTAAACCTGCTAAAAAAAAAATTACTACACATATTTAGTCTTATTATTACATACAGGTGATATTTGTTTTGTCAAAAACTCAGCTATTGCCGTGAAAAAGAGCTGTGTGGTGATATTAAAAGTGGTATGGCAATGCATATTACAAGCCAACACTGCATATAAGAGCTAACATTATAAGTAAGACAAACCAATGCTGTCGTTCTCTGCATTGGTTTGTCTTACTTTTGAGGTATCAGGATAATTTGAGGTATCTGTATCAAACAAGGATAACAGGTTTTGAAAGTTGAGCCAGTTTTAAATGTGGGTACACAAATACACCTGTTTTACTGCATTAATCACCTAGAAATATTGTATGTTTTGGGAACGATAGCTGTCACCAGGTTAAATATATAGGGATCGTCCAATGTGCAAAATCTTCCATCACTACAATTTGGCCATAAATCCCGGGGTGGGAAATATTTGAGCAAATATGCCACAAGATGCATGAGCACTGTACAAAGCAAACAATAACTCGTCAAATTTTGGACGTATGGATGGCTGCACAACCCGCAAAAAAATTGAGCAGGTCCCCCCCTAAAATTGCTTTTATGATTGCCGATTAGGCTAAAGATTTTAAACCAAAAAAATAACTTGCCTCGGAATAAGTTTTGAATGGACGGACAGACAACTGAAAACAAAACGGACCATGGGTTTCCCACCCCTATAAAATCAAAATTAATTCTCTCTGAAAAAGTACAGTGACATTGCCCGCAGACTACCCAACCGCAGACCAGGCAATGTCACTGTACCGGGACATTTCATCAATCAATGACAATATGCGGTCCGCTAGGACTACCCGAAAAAAATTGAGCAGGGTTCTTCCCACGGAAATGCATTTTTGGTCAGCTCCTTGAAGATTATAAACAAACACAAATCACTTCCCTTTAAAATGGTTTTCAACGGACAGACAACCAAAAAAAAACCGAGCAGATAGAAATGCTTTTGAACATCGATCATCAAGCGGCGTGGGCCTACCTGGCAGAGTCTCGAGGAGTCGATCGCTTTCCAGCTCTTTCGTCTGACTTTCGCTTCCCAAATTTGTCTTCTGACTTTATCACTTGGAAATCTATACATCTTATATTTCCCAGATTTGTTTGAACAACCAAAAGCAGAACAAGCAGTCATTTTGTTTGGCAATAAACAACATTCCCGTACCAAGCTGACGTTCACGCACGGTGAAGTTAGACACAAAATGGCGCCACGAAATCACGTGACCAGAAATCTCGGGTCAGCGCATGGCGCAACTCTCTTTATACAGGGACTCTAGTGACGACTAATGACAAAATAATTATTTGATGGCTCAAGAACAGAAAACACAAAACAAAAACTTTTGATTAGACACGAGTTTATAACCCTGATGAAAAAGAGACATGCACCCCCCAAAATGATGTTCACACAAGTCGCAGAAGCTTCAGTAACTGGTGTAGTCACCGTTAGCATTCACACATTCTTGACAACGTTGGCGCATGCTGTTCATCAGGCGTTGGGAATAACGTTGAGGGATCGCTTGCCATTCTGCGACTAATCGCTGAGCCAGTTGCCGGAGGTTGACGTCAGGGTCGTGATGTGATCGAACTCGCCGCCCTAGTTCATCCCACGCATGCTCAATGGGTGACAAGTCGGGTGAATATGCAGGCCAATCCATGTGCTGAACGTTCTGCTGCTGCAGGAAGTCGGTCACCACCCTAGCACGATGAGGTCTTGCGTTGTCGTCCTGGAACCAAGCTCCTGGTCCAATCCGCTGCAGAAGTGGATTTACCAGAGGTTGAACCATCTCGTTGAGATAACGCTGACCAGTCAAATTTCCGTTGACGACGTACAGAGGGGTTCTGTGGTTCATGGATATCACCGCCCACACGGCCACACCATCACACTTCCTCCTCCAAATGGTAGACGTTGAGATCAGCAAATCTCTCTCCTTGACGACGATAAACACGAGCCCGGCCATCATTGAACTGGAGCGAGAAGCGTGACTCATCTGTGAACATTGTCTCTGCCCACTGACCACGGTTCCACCGGATATGACGTCTGCACCAATCTCGGCGAGCCCTTGTGACGGTCAAGTAGCGGTGGTCGGACTGCAGGACGCCGGCATCGCAAACCTCGGTCTCGCAGACGATTCCTAATGGTCTGGTCGGACACCGTTGCTGATCGGGGTCTTCCAGAACGTGGGCGATTCTGAACAGCATTAGTTGTCCTGAACCTCTGCCAGAGTCTGCCAATAACGCCTTGGCTTACATTTAGATGCTGAGCCACAGTTGTCTGAGTTTGTCCATCTTGTAGCCAGCCAATGGCCCTTCCCCTGTCTTGGATGCTGGGTTGTCGTCGAACCATCTTCAAATTTCAAGTGATGATGAATGGAAAATGCTCAGCCATTTTATTGCTAAAATTGGCATGCATGGAATGACACTCATGCAAAACACATGCAAATGGTGCATGAGGTGTCACAATGGGTGTTTCGAGGCAGTTTGTCAGTTTAGTCTGACTAAGTTCGTGCTTCAAATCCATGAAAAGGAAATCTGGGTTAACTTAAAAAGTTTCCAAAGATAAGTGCAATGATTGCATGTCCCATAATAACGTGATGTCTATAGTCCAAATGACAACCCAAAGGGGGATATTCTAACCCTATCTGGCTTAAAAAGACTTTTCGGTTTTAGTGTCTTTTGTTGATGTTGTTCGGGTTAGGGTTGTTAGGTTAGGGTTGTAAACCTATCTTTTGTTGATGTGACCAACAACGCGGAGAGGATCAACTGCTGGATGGGTTTTGTTGGTCTGAATGGATAAACACCAGAGGCCTTTTCACTGAAGATTCCGATTAGCTCGCAGTATGGATATGGACACGGTCCGCCATTTGAGGACACTTGGCTCTCCAATTACATGCTCATCTCCAATGTACCAATAACTAAACTTTTCTTTCCTGAAATCTTCACTCTGGGCGAGCAAATAGGCTCCTTCGGAAGAAAACTTGAAGGAACACAGTTACACAGCACTGTAGCCGGAATGTCTACCCATATCACGCTTCAGCGCATGCGCACCATGCAGTCCATGCTTCGACTTATGAAATCCGGCACTACGTGCACGAGCCGATATTGGTCTCTGTCATTAAATAACTGGCAGAAGTACCCGGCGTTGCCGGGCAGGGGAGGGTAGGGGAACGGGGGGGGGGGGGGAGGAGGAGGCGAGGGGAGGGGAACTGTGGGAGAAGAGGGGAGGAGGGGGAGGGAGAGGGGAGGGGAACGGGGGGGGGGGGAGGAGGAGGGGAGGGGAAGGGGGAACGGGGAGGGGGGAAGAAGGGGGGAAGGGTGGGGCGAAGGGGAAGGGGAGCAGTCAGAAGTGAAAGCTCTTTTACAGAGAATTTATATCTTAAAGGGGAGGGGAGGAGAGGAGGGAAAGAGGAGGGTAGGCGAGGAGGGAAAGGGGAGGGGGGAAGGATGGGGAGAGGGGGGCGAATGAGGGGGGGGGAAGTGGGGGGGAGGGGGGAGGGGGGAGGCAGGAGAGGAAGGGGAGTGGCTCACCTTTCTGAGTGAATGTGGCTCACGTTTCTGAGTGAATGTGGCTCACGTTTCTGAGTGAATGTGGCTCACGTTTCTGAGTTAAGTGTGATGCCAATCAGGAAGAAGAGGAAGCCATACTACCAAATTCGTACACTTCCGGAATTGTTTGATTTATTTGTATTCAAATGTCTGGTAATTGTTGTACACCACACCTTTCCTATGCCATCTCCAGGCGCTGCATATCGCCATTGCCGGGCACCAAAGGGGGCTTGGCAATGACGCATGCTGAAAGGGAGTACTCAGTTTTCACTCTGGTTTCTTGCTTTCTTGTTTTCTTGTTGTACACCGCAACTTTCCTGTGCCATCTCCAGGCATTGCACATCGTCATTGCTGGGCACCGAAGGGGGCTCGGCAGTGACGCACGCTGAAAGAGAGTACTCAGTTTTCACTCTGGTTTCTTGCTTTATTGTTTTCTTGTTGGACACAGCACCTTTCCTGTGCCATCTCCAGGCATTGCACATCGTCATTGCTGGGCACCGAAGGGGGCTCGGCAGTGACGCACGCTGAAAGAGAGTACTCAGTTTTCACTCTGGTTGTTTGTTTGTTTGTTTTTGTACACCGCTCCTTTCCTATGCCATCTCCAGTCATTGCAAATCCTCATTGCTGGGCACCGAAGGGGGCTCGGCAGTGACGCACGCTGAAAGAGAGTACTCAGTTTTCACTCTGGTTGTTTGTTTTCTTGCTTTCTTTCTTTCTTGCTTTCTTTCTTTCTTGTTTGTTTGTTTGTTTGTCCGGGCGATATCTCAGCCATCCTTTGAGCTAGGAAGCTGAAATTTCGGCACAATAGTGAGCAAGTCCTTTGTCAAAAACAATATTTTTTGTTTTTTGATTAATCAATTAATTGATGAGTTATTTAATTATTAGCGATTAATGAAGTACTTATTTAATTAATTAAATTTCATTTCTCTTCTGACCATTAACTCAGGCACCTTTTGAGTTAGAAAGCTGATATTTGGACATGCCAATGACCAGGTGATTTGGCTGCAAAGGCTATTTTTGTTTTATTAATTAATCAATTAATCAAATAATCGATTAATTATTTAATTATTTGATTAATGACAAAAAATTTTTTTTTTAAAGTTACAGATTCTGATGAAATGGTGGTGGTTTATGTGTTCTCTGACCGAATTGATTAATAATTTAATTTTTTAATGATTATTATTTATTTATTTTCATTATTAATCATTTATTTATCTTCTTTCTCATTTGGCCAATATCTCAGGCACCTTTTGAGCTCAGAAGCTAATATTTGGACATGAGTGACCAGGTGATGTGGCTATCAAGGATATTTTTGATTTATCAATTAATCAATGTATCGATTAATTATTTAATTATTCGATTAATTACTAAAAAAAAATTTTTCCCCCCAGTTACAGATTCTGATGAAATGGTGGTGGTTTATGTGTTCTGTGACCGAATTGATTGATAATTTAATTTTTAAATGATTATTATTTATTTATTTTCATTATTAATCATTTATTTATTTTCTTTCTCATTTGGCCAATATCTCAGGCACCTTTTGAGCTGGGAAGCTAATATTTGGACATGACAGTGACCAAGTGATGTGGCTATCAAGGATATTTTTGATTATTTGATTATTCATTTAATCGATTCATTATTTATTGATTAATCGATGAATTACTTATTGATTAATCAATTAATTATTTAATTTTTTATTAAAGACTTATTTGATTAAATTTCTAAAAGATACATCTTCGGATGAAGCACGAGTGGTTTTGTTATGGTATTAGCCAATTGATTAAGAAAATATTTTGTGATAATCTTTTATTGATTTTAATTATACAATTAATCAATCAATTAGTGGACACCTCTCCCTCCCAATGCAGCCTCGATGAGCTGCACTGCGGTATTGCCGGGCGCCGGAGGCGCCCTGGCAATGCCGCGCTGTAGGATATTTAATTATTTGGCATGGGGGTGGTGTACTTTGAATGTATGTGTACTTGTCTTTCTTTCTTTCTTGTTTGTTTGTTTGTTTGTCCGGGCGATATCTCAGCCATCCTTTGAGCTAGGAAGCTGAAATTTCGGCACAATAGTGAGCAAGTCCTTTATCAAAAAGAGTATTTTTTGTTTTTTGATTAATCAATTAATTGAGGAGTTCTTTAATTATAAGCGATTAATTAAGTACTTATTTAATTAATCAAATTTCCTTTCTCTTCTGACCATTAACTCAAGCACCTTTTGAGTTAGGAAGCTGATATTTGGGCATGCCAATGACCAGGTGATTTGGCTGCAAAGGCTATTTTTGATTTATTAATTAATCAATTAATCAATTAATCGATTAATTATTAAATTCGATTAATGACAATTTTTTTTTTAAGTCACAGATTCTGATGAAATGGTGGTGGTTTATGTGTTCTCTGACCGAATTGATTAATAATTTAATTTTTTTATGATTATTATTTATTTATTTTCATTATTAATCATTTATTTATTTTCTTTCTCATTTGGCCAATATCAAAGGCACCTATTGAGCTCGGAAGCTAATATTTGGACATGACAGTGACCAAGTGATGTGGCTATCAAGGATATTTTTGACTTATTGATTCATCAATTAATCGATTAATTATTTAATTATTCGATTAATTACTAAGAAAAAAATAATAATAATTCAGTTACAGATTCTGATGAAATGGTGGTGGTTTATGTGTTCTGTGACCGAATTGATTAATAATTAATTTTTTTAATGATTATTATTTATTTATTTTCATTATTAATCATTTATTTATTTTCTTTCTCATTTGGCCAATATCTCAGGCACCTTTTGAGCTGGGAAACTAATATTTGGACATGACAGTGACCAAGTGATGTGGCTATCAAGGATTTTTTGATTTATTGATTAATCATTTAATCGATTAATTATTTATTGATTAATTGATTAATAATTATTGATTAATCAATTGTTTATTTAATTTTTTATGAATGACTTATTTAATTAAATTTCTAAAAGATACATTTTCGGATGAAGCACTTGTGGTTTAGTTATGCTATTAGCCAATTGATTAAGAAAATATTTTGTGATAATCTTTTATTGATTTTAATTATACAATTAATCAATCAATTAGCGTACACCTCTCCCTCCCAATGCAGCCTCTATGAGGTGCACTGCGGTATTGCCGGGCGCCTTAGGCGCCCCGGCAATGCCGCGCTGTAGGATATTTAACTATTTGGCATGGGGGCGGTGTACTTTGAATGTATCTGGACTTGTCTTGTTTTCTTTCTTGTTTGTCTGGGCGATATCTCAGCCATCCTTCGAGCTAGGAAGCTGAAATTTCGGCAAAATAGTGACTGAGTACTTCTTCAAAAACTGTATTTTTTGTTTTTTGATTAATCAATTAATTGACGAGTTATTTAATTATTAGCAATTCATTAAGTACTTATTTAATTAATTAAATTTACTTTCTCTTCTGGCCATTATCTCAGGCACCTTTTTAGTTCGGAAGCTGATATTTGGACATGCCAATGACCAGGTGATTTGGCTGCAAAGGCTATTTTTGATTTATTAATTAATCAATTAATCAATTAATCGATTAATTATTTAATTCGGGAATAGCAAAGGCTATTTTTGATTTATTAATTAATCAATTAATCAATTAATCGATTAATTATTTAATTCGATTAATGACAATTTTTGTTTTTTAAGTCACAGATTCTGATGAAATGGTGGTGGTTTATGTGTTCTCTGACCGAATTGATGAATAATTTAATTTTTTTATGATTATTATTTATTTATTTTCATTATTAATCATTCATTTATTTTCTTTCTCATTTGGCCAATATCAAAGGCACCTATTGAGCTCGGAAGCTAATATTTGGACATGACAGTGACCAAGTGATGTGGCTATCAAGGATATTTTTGACTTATTGATTCATCAATTAATCGATTAATTATTTAATTATTCGATTAATTACTAAGAAAAAAATAATAATAATTCAGTTACAGATTCTGATGAAATGGTGGTGGTTTATGTGTTCTGTGACCGAATTGATTAATAATTAATTTTTTTAATGATTATTATTTATTTATTTTCATTATTAATCATTTATTTATATTCTTTCTCATTTGGCCAATATCTCAGGCACCTTTTGAGCTGGGAAGCTAATATTTGGACATGACAGTGACCAAGTGATGTGGCTATCAAGGATTTTTTGATTTATTGATTAATCATTTAATCGATTAATTATTTATTGATTAATTGATTAATAATTATTGATTAATCAATTGTTTATTTAATTTTTTATGAATGACTTATTTAATTAAATTTCTAAAAGATACATTTTCGGATGAAGCACTTGTGGTTTAGTTATGCTATTAGCCAATTGATTAAGAAAATATTTTGTGATAATCTTTTATTGATTTTAATTATACAATTAATCAATCAATTAGCGTACACCTCTCCCTCCCAATGCAGCCTCTATGAGGTGCACTGCGGTATTGCCGGGCGCCTTAGGCGCCCCGGCAATGCCGCGCTGTAGGATATTTAATTATTTGGCATGGGGGCGGTGTACTTTGAATGTATCTGGACTTGTCTTGTTTTCTTTCTTGTTTGTCTGGGCGATATCTCAGCCATCCTTCGAGCTAGGAAGCTGAAATTTCGGCAAAATAGTGACTGAGTACTTCTTCAAAAACTGTATTTTTTGTTTTTTGATTAATCAATTAATTGACGAGTTATTTAATTATTAGCAATTCATTAAGTACTTATTTAATTAATTAAATTTACTTTCTCTTCTGGCCATTATCTCAGGCACCTTTTTAGTTCGGAAGCTGATATTTGGACATGCCAATGACCAGGTGATTTGGCTGCAAAGGCTATTTTTGATTTATTAATTAATCAATTAATCAATTAATCGATTAATTATTTAATTCGGGAATAGCAAAGGCTATTTTTGATTTATTAATTAATCAATTAATCAATTAATCGATTAATTATTTAATTCGATTAATGACAATTTTTGTTTTTTAAGTCACAGATTCTGATGAAATGGTGGTGGTTTATGTGTTCTCTGACCGAATTGATGAATAATTTAATTTTTTTATGATTATTATTTATTTATTTTCATTATTAATCATTCATTTATTTTCTTTCTCATTTGGCCAATATCTCAGGCACGTTTTGAGCTAGGAAGCTAATATTTGGACATGACAGTGAGCAAGTGTTGTGGCTATCAAGGATATTTTTGATTTATTGATTAATCATTTAATCGATTAATTATTTATTGATTAATCAATTAATTGCACACCGCTCCTTTCCTACGCCATCTCCAGGCACTGCAAAACGTCATTGCCGGGCACCGAAGGGGGCTCGGCAGTGACACACGCTGAAAGGGAGCACTCAGTTTTCACTCTGGTTGTTTTCTTTCTTTCTTGCTTTCTTGTTTGTTTGTTGTACACTGCACCTTTCCTATGCCATCCCCAGGTGCTGCATAACATCATTTCCGGGCACCGAAGGGGGCTCGGCAATGACACACGCTGAAAGAGAGCACTCAGTTTTCACTCTGGTTGTTTTCTTTCTTTCTTGCTTTCTTGTTTGTTTGTTGTACACCGCACCTTTCCTATGCCATCCCCAGGTGCTGCATAACATCATTTCTGGGCACCGAAGGGGGCTCGGCAATGACGCACGCTGAAAGGGAGTACTCAGTTTTCACGCTGGTTGTATGTTTTCTTGCTTTCTTGTTTGTTTTTCCGGGCGATATCTCAGCCATCCTTTGAGCTAGGAAGCTGAAATTTCGGCACAATAGTGAGCAAGTCCTTTATCAAAAAGAATATTTTTTGTTTTTTTGATTAATCAAGTAATTGAGGAGTTATTTAATTATTAGCGATTGATTAAGTACTTATTTAATTAATTAATTTTGGCTCGCCAAAATTTTGCACTATAATAGTATGCCGGTGTGATGGTGCAGGGTGATGAGGTAGATGGATCAGAGCAGAGTCACAATTCCAATTCCAAATTCTTTTACTGGAATAAAAATCAAAGATGCACAACATGAGATGCCGGCCTGGCGCATTCAAACACCATATTCGCGGCAACCGGATGTGCTGTAAGAGCAGTGGTGTTGTTCACAGCAGATTGTCCGAGGCTGCATCTCCACTCATTATTGTTATTCGGACTGGTTTCTGAGTTTCAATATTAATCTCATCATTATTCTGAATTGTATAATAATCGCAGATATAAAAGAGGAGATGCAGGCTTGGTGCCTTCCCATATGCGGTTCGTGGCAACCTGAGGTGCTGTAAGAGCGGCTGTGTTGTTAACACCCGGTGGTCAGCGGTTGCATCTCCACTCTTTGTTATCATTCAGGCTGCCTTCTGTGCTTTAATATTAACCTTGTGGTGCTGTGCATACACGACTCGATTGCCAGAGAGGTAGGCCACAACGCGTTGGAACAAACAAAGAGTCTTTATTAAGAGCTCGCACTTCAGCACTGGGCGGGCTCGAGCTTAAAGCCTGCATATGTCCCGAGGCCACACCTTGCCCCCGGGCGTGGCCGATCGGTCGAAAGGCAGGGCATGCGTTTTCGTTCCCCACCTGGATGCTCGCGCCACCCACTTGTGCGCGGAATTATTGTCCCTTGTGCCCGCCACACGCGCCCCCCCAGAATTTCCGCGCACCTGAAGGGTGAGTTTGCAGGGAAGCCGGATGACCTGGCCGAAACGCCCCCTGGCGATGCGTGCAGGGCTGGGGGGTAGCGGGACGGTGGGGCTGGGGGGTGCCGGGGGTCCGACCGCCGGGGTCGGCCTCGACGCGGAGGCAGAGCTGCTTGCGGGGAGTGGTCGAGATCGAGGTGGGCCGGCTTGAGGCGGTCCACGGAGATACGATCCGGGGCACCGCCGATGTCGACGGTGAAATATTTGTCCCCGGTCTCCAGCACGCGGAAGGGCCCGTCGTACGGGGGCCGTAGCGGTGCCCGGTGGGCGTCGTGCCGGATGAACACGTACTTTGCCGTGTGAAGCTCCGGGGCGACGTGGGAAGGCGGGCAACCGTGGTGTGCCGTTGGCACCGGGGCGAACCTCCAGGCGGTCTCCTGCAGGGTGGAGCGCTGTTGCGCCGCGGACCAAGGATCCGTGGAGTCGGGGATAAATTCGCCCGGTACCCGCAGTGGTTGCCCGAAGACCAGCTCCGCCGAGGACGCGCGCAGGTCGTCCTTGGGCGCCGTCCTGAGGCCCAGCAGGACCCAGGGGAGCCTGTCGGCCCAGCTGCCGTCGCGGAGGCTGGCCCGGAGCGCGGCCTTCATCGAGCGATGAAAGCGCTCGCACAGGCCATTGGCCTGGGGGTGGTAGGCCGTGGTGCGGTGTAGTTTTACGCCGAGCCCTTGCGCCACCGCACCCCACAGCTCCGAGGTGAACTGGGGGCCGCGTTCGGACGAGATGTCCGAGGGGGCACCGAACCGGGCAACCCAAGTGGCGATGAAGGCCTGCACCACATCAGCCACAGACGTCGCCGCCAATGGGACGGCCTCCGGCCACCGTGTGGTGCGGTCCACCATGGTGAGGAGGTGGGTGAACCCCCGCGAGGGGGGCAGAGGTCCCACCAAGTCGACGTGCACGTGGTTGAACCGACGCTCGGGCACCGCAAACGGGGCCAACGGGGCCTGGGTGTGGCGGTGGACCTTTGCGCACTGGCACGCGAGGCACGTCCTGGCCCAGTCGCGGACGTCCTTCCTGAGGCCATGCCAGACGAACTTCGCTGCGACGAGCTTCTGGGAGGCCTTCGTGCCCGGGTGGGGCAGGCCGTGGATGGCGTCGAACACTGGGCGCTGCCAGCCAGCGGGCACGATGGGGCGAGGCCGGCCGAGGGAGACGTCGCAAAGGAGGGCCGCGCCCGCGGCGTCGAATGGCACCTCTGTGACGCGGAGGCCCATGATGGCGGTCCGCAAGGCCTGGATGCCGGGGTCGGCAGTCTGGTCCTCCGCCATCCGGGCATAGTCGATCCCGAGGTGGACCGCGTGCGCGACGGACCGGGAAAGACAATCCGCCACCGGGTTGTCTTTACCCGCCACGTGACGGATGTCCGTCGTATACTCAGACACGGCAGAGAGGTGACGCTGCTGCCGTGCCGACCATGGCTCGGCGACCTTGGCCATCGCGAACACAAGGGGCTTGTGGTCGACGAAAGCCGTGAACGGGCGGCCCTCCAGCAGATTGGTGAAGTGCCGCACCACCAGGTGGAGCCCGAGCAGCTCGCGGTCGAAGGTGCTGTAGCGGCGTTCGTGAGGGTGAAGCTGCTGGCTAAAAAACGCCAGTGGCTGCCAAGCACCACGCACCCACTGCTCGTGCACCGCGCCCACCGCGTAGTCCGACGCGTCGGTGGTGAGGGCGATCTGTGCATCGGGCGCCGGGTGCGCCAGCATGGTGGCGTTGGCCAGGGCCAGCTTTGCGCCCGCAAACGCCGCGGCCATCGGCTCTGACCAGGCGATGTCACCTTTGCCCGGCTTGCCCTGGAGGGCCTCGTGCAGGGAGCGGAGGAGCTGGGCGACGTGGGGCACGAAGCGGTGGTAAAAATTTACTATGCCCTGGAACTCCTGGAGCCCCTTGATCGTGCGGGGTCACGGGAAATCCTTGACCACCTCTACCTTGGCCGGTAAAGGGACGGCCCCTTGCCTGGTGATGCGGTGCCCCAAGAAGTCGATGGTGGCGACGCCGAAACGGCACTTTGCGGGGTTGATGATTAGGCCATGCTGGCCCAGGCGTTCGAAAAGCGTGCGGTGGTGGAGCAGGTGCTCCTCCCGGGACGCGCTCGCGACTAGGATGTCGTCCAGGTAGACATAGAGGAAAGGTAAGTCGTGCAAGACGCTGTCCATAAGCTGTTGGAACGCCTGGGCCGCATTCTTCAACCCAAAAGGCATTCACAGGAACTCGAAGAGGCCGAAAGGGGTGATGACGGCGATCTTCGGGACATCGCCCGGTTGTACGGGGACCTGGTGGTAGCCTCGGATGAGATCCACCTTGGAAAACACGGTCGTGTTTGCCAACCGGGCGGAAAAGTCCTGGACATGCAGGACCGGGTAGCGGTCGGGGGTGGTGGCATCATTGAGGCGGCGGTAGTCACCGCACGGCCACCATCATCCGCCGGGCTTCGGCACAAGTGCAGCGGAAAGGCCCAAGCGCTGTTTGAGCGCCGCACAATACCCAGCCGTTCCAGCGTGGCGAACTCCGCCTTCGCCACGGCGAGCTTCGTGGGTTCGAGTCGGCGTGCCCGGGCGTAGACCGGCGGGCCGACCGTGGGTATATGGTGCTCCACCCCGTGTTTAACGGCCCCGCTGAGAAGGTGGGCCACGTGAGGGCCGGGAAACTGGCTAGGAGGCGGGTAAAGTCGTCCGCTGCCGGAAGCCTGTAAATTAAACTCGCCGGGACGGAACCTTTCAGCAAGCCGCTCGGGGAGCCGCTGAGTGAGCCGCTCAAAGAGCCGCTCAGCAAACAAGCGAGCGAGCTGAAGGTTTCGGCCTGGACGAGACGTCTGCGCTTAACGTCGACCAACAAACCATGCGCACATAGGAAATCCACACCGAGCAGGGCCATTGGCACGCTGGCGGTGACGAACGACCATTGAAAGCACTGCCCTCCGAACCGCACTGAGAGGCAACACTTCCCGAATGTGCGGCTGGGTGTACCGTTGGCGGCAAGCAAAGCGGGGCCCCGGCCCGCGGCTTGCTTGTCTG
This sequence comes from Myxine glutinosa, assembly GCF_964187855.1. Lineage (NCBI taxonomy): Eukaryota > Metazoa > Chordata > Myxini > Myxiniformes > Myxinidae > Myxine > Myxine glutinosa. Next base: position 39,509,972 of record NC_136265.1, on the reverse strand, counting down.
ATGCGGAGGCAGGGAGGACGCTTACCTGCGCTCCTGTGTCGCAAAGGAAACGGCGCCCGGACAAGGTGTCCGTGATGAACAGGAGGCTGCCGGAATGGCCGACGCTCAGGGCCGCTAATGAGCTCCAGCCCGGTCGTTTCCTGACCCATCAAAAGAGCACGGCGGGCGGCACGTTTTAGCCTTGCGGCCGAACCTGGCGTGGTAGTAGCACCAGGTTTGCGGCGGTGACGGCCGCGACGGCCGGGGTGGTGGCGGCGGCGGTAGCGGGCGGGGCGCAGCAGCGGCCATGAGGGAAGCCGGGGGCGCTGTAGCCTCTGCCCCGGGATCCACTATGGCAGCACCGTAAACCGACCGCGTGTCATAGGCCGCGAAAAACTTGTCGCCCTCTCCGGCCAGGGCGCGGGGTTCCGTGATGTTGGAACCGGCCAGCGCGAGGCGCACCTGTATCAGTAGCTGGCGGAGGAAAAGTTCACGGAACAAGAAATCCGGGCGCTGGTCTCCAAGCAGCGACAGCATGAAATCCATCCGGACGGATGGTCGTGTGTCGCCGAGGGCGGGAAGGTCCAGGAGGCGGTCGGCCCGTTCGATCTCCGTGAGCCTGAACGTGGCGAGGAGGAGATGTTTGAGCGCCTCGTACTTGTTGTCGCCCGGCGGGCGCCGAAGGATGGACACGACTCGGGCGGCAGTGCCGGGCCCGAGGGCGGCGACCACGTGGTAGTACCGGGTCTCGTCCGCCGTGATGCCTCGGAGCTGTAATTGAGCTTCGGCCTGCACAAACCAAACGTCGGCTTGTGCTTCCCAAAACTCCAGGAGTTTGACGGCGACGGCGTTGGTAGCCATGGCGCGTTCGGGGGTCAGCAACGGCTGAACCAATCGGGGTCACCAGTGTGGTGCTGTGCACACACGACTCGATTGCCAGAGAGGTAGGCCACAACGCGTTGGTACAAACAAAGAGTCTTTATTAAGAGCTCGCACTTCAGCACTGGGTGAGCTCGAGCTTAGAGCCCGCATATATGTCCCGAGGCCACACCTTGCCCCCGGGCGTGGCCGATCGGTCGAAAGGCGGGGCATGCGTTTTCGTTCCCCGCCTGGACGCTCGCGCCACCCACTGGTGCGCGGAATTATTGTCCCTTGTGCCCACCACAACCTCGTCATTATTCTGAGTTCATTATGGGGTGGTAGTAATTTTAATGGAGGTAGTAGTTTTTCTCGTAACACACACTTGTTTTGAAGGTGTGTTTTGAAATTATGTTTACTCGTGAGATACCTGTGCTACGCACGGGTGGGGACCCGGAAGCAAACAAACAATGCGGAAACGATGAATGCTAAACCATGGAACCAATAAATTCCACAGTCCTGTGCCATCTGTCGTCGAACATAAAGCATGGACAGCAGGTTCGTGAAGGACTTGCACGAAAAACGTACCCAGTCTGAATGGTTTTTTTCCCAGTCAATGGCTAATCTGCATATGGCGATCCGCGAATCTCACGCTGAGAAAGTATAGAAATGGTCACGTCATTTCCTCCTTCACATGAACTCAATATCTCTATTTTCATTCCAAACAGCATAACTCCAATCACAAATTAAATCGCATTTATATTAAAATTCTGCAACACATGGGTTTTCTCCCCAGACAAATACGTTTTCTCATTGAACACAGAGCAAATAATACACTGTCAGTTTGAGCATGCAGCTTCCGGTTTACAAATAAAGGGAAGCAACTCCACCATCATTAAAAATCATCAGGTGTGCGTGCCACTCCTCCACGCTTGGTGAAGCATGGAGGTTCCCCTCTGTCTCCAGTGTCCCTGGCGCTGCCCACATCAAAACATATATCACACCAGTTTTATCTTCCTCTGTTCTCTTGTTTTCAGATCGGTTCACTTGTTCTTGACTCATTTTCCAACCATGTTAACAACAACCTGGAAGTTACCTGCACCGCCCACAGACTAATCCAATCCCAGCTAAAAAGCAACACCAAACAAGACAGAGCGATGAAAGATTCGCGCATGAGATGACCACCACAACTTTCAACGTTTGTTCACGGCATTTAAAGCATCTGCCCCTTTGGGAATCTACGGGGGGGGGGGGTGGGAAGGGGGGCGGGGAGGGGTTGCCTCCCAAAATAAGTATATTTGCTTTCTTCTCAGCAACTACACATGCAATTCTGATGAAACTTCACTCCAACCTTCATCATCAGTGTTGAACCAAAGTTTTTTGCTGGCATTTAAAAATCGTGGTCTGAGGTGGTCTATGGGGGGGGGGGGGGCTTGCCCCCCAAAATAGGTATTTTTTTGTTTGTTGGTTTAAAGTCTTATGATTATGTTAATATGATTCGAGATGTTGCCCTGTCCTCCAGCAACCATTGAAATTGTTTTAAAATACCTTTAGTCAGTGTATTACACTGCTTTGCCCTACCAGGTGAACGTCAGGGGTGTTGCCCCCATGTTTATTTTTAGGAGTCAATGGAGCGTGAAGAATTTGTCGATAAAAGTTGGTTGCATTTATGGAGGCAGTCTACAAAGGAGAAGGTAGGTCGAGATTAGGCATTGGTGATGGTGTGCCTTGGTGTGGGATGGGTGCAGTTTTTGGTGTAGGTAACACTGCGTTCACACGTTATCCCCGCATGTCGGGTACACTGCTTATCGCGCATACCATCAAGACTCTTCTCCTTTGTCATGGCGTCCACACGTTCCCAGGAATAGCTCACAACACGGACCAAGCCGGGGAATAGCTCAGGAAACTTTGATGACCTTGTATACCCACGAGTCTCTTCGCGCAGGCGCAAACGAGCGAACTTAAGTAGTCCAGTAGGTCCATGCTGCGGTTTACCCACTGGGGACATCTTTCTTCTCGAGGGCCGATGAGTTACCCGACCTGATTACTCGGCTCTCGGGGACGTGTAAACGCAGCCTAAGAAGACTGCAGTCATTGTTAAAAAATGAGGTGAGTATTGACTGCAGTGGTGAGTGGTGGTGGAGTGTTGACAGTGGTGAGATTGCGGTTTAAGTGAGGACAAAGAACAAGCATCTCAAATGACCCTGACGTCCCAGGTAGAATACCGACTTTAGAACATCACCTCAAAACCCTTCCTTGTCCCTGGATTCAAATGCACAACCCCTTGGATGACTCTCAAGGCAAAAACACTATTTGCTTTTTCTTCGAGTCCGACACAATGAACTCGCACTGAGATGTCAAATTGATCTAGTCATTCCATTCCTATGATGATATAAATTTTCCTTTTCATACTAATAGCTCTCTGTGGGAATAAAGGGTGTGGGGTTCCAATTCTTTACTTTTTCCCAGGGCCCCAGAGTCACGAAGACCAACCTTGTGTGAGTACAAAGGAGTTAAGAGTTAAAGCGATAGTATGGCAGGGGTCTTTCACTCAAAGGGTAGTTAATACATGGAATGGTCTCCCTGGAGAGGTAGTGGCAGCAGAAACAGAAGATACCTTTAAAGTTGGAGTGGAAAGGTACCGAGAAGCATTTGGAGACACAGGGGTGTTGGGTAACGTGGCAGGAATGGGAGGTAACCTGAGTATGGATTTTCTCTCTGTTTGCTCATTTCTCAGCTTACAACTGTGTGTGTGTGTGTGTGTGTGTGTGTGTGTGTGTGTATGTGTGTGTGTGTGTGTGTGTGTGTGTGTGTATGTGTGTGTGTGTGTGTGTGTGTGTGTGTGTGTGTGTTTGTGGTGTTTGTGTGTGGTGTGTGTGTGTATTCCGATGTTGACACCTTCACACCGACATGGAGATGAATAATCGAAACCTCTGGCTCCGAGCAAACCCATCGGGATGAAACACACAGGAGTGAGACCAATCCAAGTGAACTTTACCCACTCACCACGAACATCGCCCCTCCCTGAAAGTGCAAGGAAGCTTCAATCAAATTATTTTATCAGATCCTGAGCAGGTGCACATTGAACTGCAGCTCGGTTTTCGTGTTTTATGAATATTACTCCCTTCTCTTGTTTGCACGTCTCGCAGCGTGTGCGTGTCGTTCAGAAGGTCAAACGGTCTCCGTCGCCAAGTTCAGGTCCTCATGGTAGAGATGTTGACTACTCAAAAGAAGTTAAGGGTCAAAAATATTTGTGCATATAAATATAAGCTAACGAGCTAAAATGGTGACGACTAATGACAAAACAAATTATTTGATGGCTCAAGAACAGAAAACACAAAACAAAAACTTTTGATTAGACACGAGTTTATTACCCTGATGAAAAAGAGTCATGCAGCCCCCAAAATGGTGTTCACACAAGTCGCAGAAGCTTCAGTAACTGGTGTAGCCACCGTTAGCATTCACACATTCTTGACAACGTTGGCGCATGCTGTTCATCAGGCGTTGGGAATAACGTTGAGGGATCGCTTGCCATTCTGCGACTAATCGCTGAGCCAGTTGCCGGAGGTTGATGGCAGGGACGTGATGTGATCGAACTCGCCGCCCTAGTTCATCCCACGCATGCTCAATGGGTGACAAGTCGGGTGAATATGCAGGCCAGTCCATGTGCTGAACGTTCTGCTGCTGCAGGAAGTCGGTCACCACCCTGGCACGATGAGGTCTTGCGTTGTCGTCCTGGAACCAAGCTCCTGGTCCAATCCGCTGCAGAAGTGGATTTACCAGAGGTTGAACCATCTCGTTGAGATAACGCTGACCAGTCAAATTTCCATTGACGACGTACAGAGGGGTTCTGTGGTTCATGGATATCACCGCCCACACGGCCACACCATCACACTTCCTCCTCCAAATGGTAGACATTGAGATCAGCAAATCTCTCTCCTTGACGACGATAAACACGAGCCCGGCCATCATTGAACTGGAGCGAGAAGCGTGACTCATCTGTGAACATTGTCTCTGCCCACTGACCACGGTTCCACCGGATATGACGTCTGCACCAATCTCGGCGAGCCCTTGTGACGGTCAAGTAGCGGTGGTCGGACTGCAGGACGCCGGCATCGCAAACCTCGGTCTCGCAGACGATTCCTAATGGTCTGGTCGGACACCGTTGCTGATCGGGGTCTTCCAGAACGGGGGCGATTCTGAACAGCATTAGTTGTCCTGAACCTCTGCCAGAGTCTGCCGATAACGCCTTGGCTTACATTTAGACGCTGAGCCACAGTTGTCTGAGTTTGTCCATCTTGTAGCCAGCCAATGGCCCTTCCCCTGTCTTGGATGCTGGGTTGTCGTCGAACCATCTTCAAATTTCAAGTGACGATGAATGGAAAATGCTCAGCCATTTTATTGCTAAAATTGGCATGCATGGAATGACACTCATGCAAAACACATGCAAATGGTGCATGAGGTGTCACAATGGGTGTTTCGAGGCAGTTTGTCAGTTTAGTCTGACTAAGTTCGTGCTTCAAATCCATGAAAAGGAAATCTGGGTTAACTTAAAAAGTTTCCAAAGATAAGTGCAATGATTGCATGTCCCATAATAACGTGATGTCTATAGTCCAAATGACAACCCAAAGGGGGATATTCTAACCCTATCTGGCTTAAAAAGACTTTTCGGTTTTAGTGTCTTTTGTTGATGTTGTTCGGGTTAGGGTTGTTAGGTTAGGGTTGTAAACCTATCTTTTGTTGATGTGACCAACAACGCGGAGAGGATCAACTGCTGGATGGGTTTTGTTGGTCTGAATGGATAAACACCAGAGGCCTTTTCACTGAGGATTCCGATTAGCTCGCAGTACGGATATGGACACGGTCCGCCATTTGAGGACACTTGGCTCTCCAATTACATGCTCATCTCCAATGTACCAATAACTAAACTTTTCTTTCCTGAAATCTTCACTCTGGGCGAGCAAATAGGCTCCTTCGGAAGAAAACTTGAAGGAACACAGTTACACAGCACTGTAGCCGGAATGTCTACCCATATCACGCTTCAGCGCATGCGCACCATGCAGTCCATGCTTCGACTAATGAAATCCAGCACTACGTGCACGAGCCGATATTGGTCTCTGTCATTAAATAACTGGCAGAAGTACCCGGCGTTGCCGGGCAGGGGAGGGTAGGGGAACGGGGAAGGAGGAGGCGAGGGGAGGGGAACTGTGGGAGAAGAGGGGAGGAGGGGGAGGGAGAGGGGAGGGGAACGGGGGGGGAGGAGGAGGGGAGGGGAAGGGAACGGGGAGGGGGGAAGAAGGGGGGAAGGGTGGGGCGAAGGGGAAGGGGAGCAGTCAGAAGTGAAAGCTCTTTTACAGAGAATTTATATCTTAAAGGGGAGGGGAGGAGAGGAGGGAAAGAGGAGGGTAGGCGAGGAGGGAAAGGGGAGGGGGGAAGGGTGGGGAGAGGGGGGCGAAGGAGGGGGGGGGAAGTGGAGGGGAGGGGGGAGGCAGGAGAGGAAGGGGAGTGGCTCACGTTTCTGAGTGAATGTGGCTCACGTTTCTGAGTGAATGTGGCTCACGTTTCTGAGTGAATGTGGCTCACGTTTCTGAGTTAAGTATGATGCCAATCAGGAAGAAGAGGAAGCCATACTACCAAATTCGTACACTTCCGGAATTGTTTGATTTATTTGTATTCAAATGTCTGGTAATTGTTGTACACCACACCTTTCCTATGCCATCTCCAGGCGCTGCATATCGCCATTGCCGGGCACCAAAGGGGGCTTGGCAATGACGCATGCTGAAAGGGAGTACTCAGTTTTCACTCTGGTTTCTTGCTTTCTTGTTTTCTTGTTGTACACCGCACCTTTCCTGTGCCATCTCCAGGCATTGCACATCGTCATTGCTGGGCACCAAAGGGGGCTCGGCAATGACGCACGCTGAAAGGGAGTATTCAGTTTTCACTCTGGTTTCTTGCTTTATTGTTTTCTTGTTGGACACAGCACCTTTCCTGTGCCATCTCCAGGCATTGCAAATCCTCATTGCTGGGCACCGAAGGGGGCTCGGCAGTGACGCACGCTGAAAGAGAGTACTCAGTTTTCACTCTGGTTGTTTGTTTTCTTGCTTTCTTTCTTTCTTGCTTTCTTTCTTTCTTGTTTGTTTGTTTGTTTGTCCGGGCGATATCTCAGCCATCCTTTGAGCTAGGAAGCTGAAATTTCGGCACAATAGTGAGCAAGTCCTTTGTCAAAAACAATATTTTTTGTTTTTTGATTAATCAATTAATTGATGAGTTATTTAATTATTAGCGATTAATGAAGTGAAGGTTTAATGAAGTACTTATTTAATTAATTAAATTTCATTTCTCTTCTGACCATTAACTCAGGCACCTTTTGAGTTAGGAAGCTGATATTTGGACAAGCCAATGACCAGGTGATTTGGCTGCAAAGGCTATTTTTGATTTACTGATTCATCAATTAATTGATTAATTATTTAATTATTTGAATAATGACGAAAAAAATTTTGTTTTTTAAGTTACAGATTCTGATGAAATTGTGGTGGTTTATGTGTTCTATGACCGAATTGACTAATAATTTTTATTTATTTATGATTATTATTATTTTTTTTCATTATTAATCATTTATTTATCATACTTATTTAATTAATTCAATTTCCTTTCTCATTCTGGCCAATATCTCAGGCACCTTTTGAGCTGGGAAGCTAATATTTGGACATGACAGTGACCAAGTGATGTGGCTATCAAGGATATTTTTGATGTATTGATAAATCATTTAATTGATTAATTATTTATTGATTAAGCAATTAATTATTTATTTTTTTATTAATGACTTATTTAATAAGATTTCTAAAAGATACATGTTCGGATGAAGCACTAGTGGTTTAGTTATGCTATTAGCCAATTGATGAAGAAAATATTTTGTGATAATCTTTTATTGATTTTAATTCTGCAATTAATCAATCAATTATTGTACACCTCTCCCTCCCAGTGCAGTATCTATGAGCTGCACGGCGGTAGGTGGGGAATTGGCGCCGGATGCGCCCCGGCAATGCCGCGCTTTAAGATATTTAATTATTTGGCATGGGGGCGGTGTACTTTGAATGTATCTGTACTTGTTTTTGATTTCTTCAAAAATATCAACAGGTAGAGCTTCAAAGGGTACTCCTGCTAGTACCCTTTGTACTGCAGTTGTACTGCTGTTTACTCAGCAAAGGGTACTCCTTTGTACTGCTGTTTGTACTACTGTGCCCTGTCTGCCAAGTACTCCTGCTAGTACAGGAATAAATGAATAACACCCCAATTTCCCTTAACCATGGCACGTGTTTGTTCCGATGAAAAAATGGAAAGCTCCGCAGCACACTGTGATTTTAAAAAAAAGTTTGAAGGAGGCCCAGATGAATGGGGCCCGACACTAGGTGCGACACATTCCGGCTCTAGGCGACCCTGCTAGGGAGGGGCAAAGCACCCCTCCCTTATATATGGGATAGTTTCTCTGTGTGCAACTTTAACATAGGGACTGAAAATACGTTTCTCGGCTTCTACTGGACGAAACTGGCTGCAAATTTTAGAAGTAAATACTTTGTGCATCGAGGTAATATGTGCCAAATTTCAGCAACGTCCGTTTCCGCATTCTTCTGTTTTATTAAGAAAACCCTCGGATTCGAATTCTATCTCCAGCTCTATCTAGGTAGTCGGTGGTAGACAGCAACCGCTCAGGGTGGTACTACCATCCTGACTTAGGAGCGTTAAAGTAGTGCCCGGAACCATGTTACACTCTCAGTGTCAGGATTGCTGGTCTTATCTTTCTGTCTCACTCAAACTATCACTACCGGGCTTTTTTATATATATACAAGATCGAGGCTCGTGTAAGAGCTATCGGTCCCCTTGTGTTTTATACCTCTCCCCCCCCCCCCCCTCCCCTTCCCACGCCTCCTGCCCCCAAGCCCTCTCCCTCCCACACTTCTCCCTGCTCTGAAATGTTGTGGTTGTGTGCTTCCCCTTCTCTCCCCATCTTGTCTTCCGCTCCCTCTTTTTGTATATTTTGCTTGTCTGGTTGATTTGTTTGTGAAATAAATGTTAGCTCTTTCACGAGCCTCGATTCAGGATACAAACATTAATGACATAAAAAACATAAACGGACACATAAAACATATAATAAAGGGAGCGGGACACAAGATGGGGAGATCGAGCGGTAAGCACACATGTACAACAGCAGATAACAGGGACATCGAGAGATCTGTGGGAGGGACAGGGCTTGGGGGGAGGAAACATGGGAATGGGGGGGGGGGGGGGTAGGTAAAAAACAACAACACATGGACACTGCTGGGACCTCACGGAAAGAAGTCGGTATTTCAAAAAACTGGATCTGGGATGTATTAGCGGGGGTAGCAGAGATCAAGGTTTTGGATGGGGGAAGATAAGAGATGGTGGTGAACAGCTGTTTTAAAGACCTGGAGGGAGGAGTGGGATTGAAGATCGTGAGAGAGTTTCCTGATATTTGGACATGCCAATGTCAATGTCCAGACATGCCAATGTCCAGATAGTTGGAACACGTCGTCCACCCCCCCCCCCCCGTTCCCCTCCCCTCTCACTGTGAGATTAATTATGAAAGTTGTGGCTTGATCTTCCTCGACCAGGAGAAAGCTTTTGACTGTGTTTCTCCTACATATCTTTTTGAAGTGCTAAAATGTTTTGGTTTTGGCCCTCTCTTTCTTTCCCATATACGATGATGTTATTCAAACATATCGGCTATCTTAAAGATAATCAATGAACTTGAACCCCCCCCCCCCCCTTTGTGTTGGGAGAGGGGTAAGGCAGGGCTGCCCTCTGTCAGGAATTGTGTACGCTTTATCCCTTGAGCCCCTCTTAAATACCTTTCGGAAGTCCTTGTCTGGTGTTACTATTGGAACCCACCCCTTAAAAAGCATTGCTCATGCAGATGACATCTGTGTCTGCATCAGACGGTCAGAAGACGTTGATTTGATGATGAGTGCATTGGATCTCTTCAGCAGGGCATCATCGGCCAAGATAAATTGGACAAAAACAGAAGCGCTGTGGCTTCAACCCTCTACCTCTCCCCTACCTGCCTACCCCCCCCTCCCCTATTCCCTCACCCCCTCCTCTCCCTGTCCATCTTTCGTGGATAAGAGATCGGATTAAGTTCCTCGGGGTGTTCCTTGGCCCCGGAAATTTTGTGAGGCATAACTGGGAAGACTTGTTGGCACACATTGAAGTACTTTTACTGAAATGGAAGAACTTGCTCTGCCAACTGTCCTACCAAGGTAGGGTACCATTCATCAACAGTCTAGTCACATACACATAAACATGCACACATACACACACATAAACATGCACACATACATACACATACACATGTGACACACACACACACACACACACACACACACTCACACCCACACACACAGACATCTCGTTTTTTCATTTCTGTTCCTCACAATTCTATCTCTCGCTTTTATTCAGACACACACACACACACACACACACGAACAGACACACACAAACACACACACATCTCGTTTTTTCATTTCTGTTCCACACAATTCTATCTCTCTCTTTTATTCACAGACACACACACACACACACACACACACACACACACACACACAGCTCTTTCATCTATCTATAATTCCAGTAATCTCTGTATGTCTGTGTGTATGTCTGTGTGTATGTCTGTGTGTTTGTCTGTGTGTTTGTCTGTGTGTTTGTCTGTGACCGCTGTTTCTCGACAACCACGGGTCCGATATACTTGTAACTTGCCAGATATATTGCTGGGGACCTGAGGATGTGCCTTTTCAAGGTTTCATATTAATCGGAGAAGTAGTTACCGAGCTATGTCCAAAAAACGATTCAACCAATCAGAGAGCAGCGAGCTATCACGTGTGCCGAACGTGGCGAACAGACTCTGCCTCGGACGGCACATTTGAGAGCGTATTCATTTATTTCACGTTGGCAAACTATGTTGGCGCTATGTTGGCGTTAAACGATGTTTTAAAACTAATTAAAACTAATTTGCGATTCATCGTAACTGCAATATGCGACCTTCCGGACAGTCAAATGAGGACGTCACTTCCGGACTTACGGATAGTCATAGTGACGCTGAACGTGGCGAGCAGACGCTGCGTCGGACGGCACATTTGAGAGCGTATTCATTTATTTCACGTTGCAATCTGTGTTGATTGTTGTAAGGTACGATCGATTGTAGTACACGTTTATAATAACTCTGCCGATACAGGCCCGATTAACTGCAGCGCCATCCGAGCTGCGGCGTCGGGACGATACATTCATTGTACGGTCACATCACGCACTTACGGGCACGCCCATGGGCCCATGGGCACGCCCATGCATGCATGGGCGAAGACATTTTTTTTTTTTTTTTTGGCAAGGAACGGGCACCCACGTACGGGCACGTCCTAGTAGTATAGATGCAGATTCGTTTCTCAACCCATTTCATCCGGATGGGGTTTTGCCAACACACATGTGTTCATTTACTTTATTACCACAATCATCATCATGTAAAGTGTTCCCACAGTAGTTTATTTCACGAGAGTGAGTGTTACTCGTGTCAGGGAATAAATATTCATATTGACAATATTGCTAGAATATATATCAATGTAATCTTGTTTAAAGTGGAATTATGTTTTACTTTACGAATGAGCAAAAGAGCATAGAACTAGCATTAACATGTGGTCAGGAGAGTTAATTTCAGACAAGAATGTGTAACGCTCTTGGACCGCCACCTGTCGATCATTAATAGCCTATGTTCAGGGCACTGCGCACACGCTGCAAATTCTCCTTCAGCAGGTCAGAGTATTTGACCTCTTGAAACAGAAATAAGTATTTGCTGCCAAGAGAGCCAAATAAGGTTTTGGATAAGGAACACCCTGCATGCTCTGCAACATCAAAGGAGTTTGGGGCTTTAAAACCAGGAGAAAGTTGTGAGCAGAGAAAAGAGTGGACTGGGACAGTGAACTGAAGAGGAGTGAAAACTGAAGACCAGTTGAAACTGATCAACCAACTGGAGATTGTCAACAACTGAACGAGCTTCAGAAGACCTACTGAACGAGCTTCAAAAGACCGACCAAACAAGCTTCAACAGACTCTGGAACAAAGACTCATTAAAGATCTCGGCTTAGTATACAACAAATTCTCAGAAGTGAATAAAACATTGATTTTGCTAAACCGAGTCTCTTGAAGTTTTACTAACATAACACCAGTAATTGTTAATAATTCTCCAACAAGTGGTGGCCCGTAGGGACTCAACTGCCCAGGTAAGCTTTTGTTTGTTATCTGTGTAGTCTGATGTTAATCTGTGAAAATAGTTCAGTGTTTGAGTTTTGTGTACGTTTGTTGATGTGTGGAAGGAAAAAACACGAGGCCTTTAACAGGTTTCAGAAATCATGCCAATTTTTTTTTCTTCCAAAATTTATGTATACGCATTTTTGAGGGATGGTGCCATGAACTGTCACAAATATCCACTAAAGCTTGGTGTCTTTAGAAAAGGTGCTGTGCTTTCATGAAGGATTTGTTTTAAAATTTCAGAAGTCATGACGATAAAAAATTTTTTAAAAATTAATAATCAATTATTTTTTTGTTTTTTCTGTAATTTGAATTTTTTTTCGGTACATTTTACGAGTTTAATGAGACGATTGCAAAGAGCCACTAACGAACCCCGGGCATTAGCCAACAGGTGCTGCATTCGTCTTGTCATGTACAACTGAAATATGGATTTTGTATATTTCTTGCTCATTTCACGAACGTCATGAATTCATGAAATAGAACGTCAATTTTGTAAATATCTTTAAAATGATTTCCAGCAATGGTCTGCATTCAAATCTCTGCTCGTTTTCGTGATTAAATGACTTATAAGTGTGTCGATTTTCCCGTTAAAATAATGGTTGAGATCCTGCTTGGGTTGTGACCACAGACGAGCAGATTGCAGAATGGACACTATTTGATTTATAATCATATTCGCGGTTTTTGTAAAAAGCGATTTTTCAAGCGATTTTTTAAAAGCGATTAAAGCGATTTTATACAGCATCTGTACAGTAAGCCAAATAATGGTAAAATCGGCTGGATTCGATTTTCAAACATGCATTTCCAGTGTGGTAACAAAAAGTGAGTTTAGTATTTAGCATTGTTTAGCATTTAGCCAATTTGTCTGCACGAGTCGACAGACAGTCCAAAAATAGGCATTCTTTTCCACGTTCAGCCGGCCACTGGAATGCGTGCAGGCAGGTTGCCCATGGTAACCGTTTGGTGTTGTGTCCTGGGTCCCGTAAGATTTGCACACACTGACCCTGCCACTGGAATGCGTGCAGGCAGGTTGCCCATGGTAACCGTTTGGTGTTGTGCCCTGGGTCCCGTTCACTTTTACATATGGGATCAGAAGCGATTTTTTAAATGTAACCTCTTTACATCCTGATTAGGAAAAAAAATAAATATATTTTTAGGATTTTTTATGGCGGCGGTCATCTTGGACCACAGCTAAAAATCCTTCAATCAAGATGAAATTTAATGAGAGCCAATCCCATGCTACTGTGATCCGTAATCTCTAAAAAATAGAACCATCAAATGTACCTTTGATCATTTTATATTTCATCTGTCTTTTCAGATTTTAAAAAGGGAATTTATTGATATAAGATCCTATGACATTTGACAAGGCAATTAAATGGAGGGAAACCAATGATGAAATATATTGTGATCTGTTTATACATGAATGAATTTACATGTACATGAATTTGTTGACCCCAACCCAATCTTAACCCTAACTTCATTCTACCATTATCCATCCCCTCCAAATCATGTTATATTACTGATTGTATGAGGCATGTAAAGGATTGTTGATCCCATATCCCATTGGATCCCATGTTGATTTAGCATATCACCTCATTATGTGGCTTTATGTGTTTTTATGTGTGTGGGTATGTGTTTTTCATTCTCATTTTTAAAATTTCTCCCTCTCCCTAAAGAATATGGCCCCATAGTGTTAAAGTGATGAGTGCCATGATACGACACAGTTTACATCGTTAAAATAATGCACAGATGAGTGTATGATTTGCACCAAGGTTGAGAGGGACAATAGTATCCATCATATAACCTTTCACAGCCTTGTAAGGGAGAATAAGTGCAGCCAATCATACACAGTTATTTTTAGAAAAATACAATGAGTGTCGTATTTCGCATAGTATTGATACCCCTAAGCCCCATCCCTCCCCCAGCCTCATTCCTCCCTTGGCATTCTGCCACTTCCCCTCCTCCCTTCCCCACCCTTTTCCTCCCCTCTTTCCTCCTCTTTTGCTTCTTCTTTTACCTGTTTTCACCTTTCATAGTTCTCATTGTTTTCTCATTTCTCTCATTGTTTCTCATTCTCATTGTTTCTCTCATTGTTTATGAGATTCATCATTGTCATCATGATTGTCATATTGTTGAGTATTATTGATGTCCATTCTCAAATTTTGTTAATGATAACTGTTTCATTGTTGATTATACCACGTGGATGTGTTGATACGGGAAATGTTTGTCTTCTGCAATGGATGATTATGGTATGACTCTGATAATGGTAACAATTTACAATTTTTTCACAAATTATAATTTATAATTGCCAATTTACAATTATGGTAAATTTACATTTACAATTTATAATTACAATGATTTACAATGGTCATGATTTTACAATCATGAAAATTGCTATGATTAATTATCAGGCATGTCATCATTGGGTTTTGATGTAAATCGATTGCATGGACTTTAAGGATAGCTTTATAGCCCTGCAGGATTAATGATGTATTACAAGTTACAAAGTTTATTGGAGTGTCGAAATTTCGGTATGATTGGATTCCATTGATAAATATTATAAATTGATTGCCATTCATTGGTACACATTTCAGGAATATTACACCATTTTAATTGTCAAGAACTTTGAGTCTCTTTCAAAGTGCGACATGGTGGGTGACACATCACATGACGTGTGACATGTGACACGTGTGACATGTGGCACGTGACATGTGCGACATTGCCCAATGGACTGGCTCATATCTGTTGGATCAATTTTCGCTGATTGTCTCACAAATGAAGGGTTGAGTTGCCTTCAGTGGTTGTTCAGCTTTAATTTGTGATATAATGACCACACAGGATTGAACAAATATGTCAGATATGATCCAGAGGCAGAACGGTTATTTGTCAATTGACGGAAGGTGTGGGTCGAAAGTGACGTCCATGATCAAATACCTCCGCCAGCGGACGGAACTGTTTTGCCTACATTGCGAACAGGCATAGATATAGAGTTATCAGACTGATAAATGTGAATTTTGCTATTTTGATATTTGATATTTTGATATTTTCAATGATAAATTCAATGATGATTTGATATTTGAATTTTGATATTATCATTTATGATATTTTATTATGTATTATTATTAGGATTTTATTGATTAATGTTGGTGAATTGATTGAGATTGCATATTTGAATTGATTCTGATTCTGATCCGATTGATCTGATTGATTTTGATCTGATTAATTTAATCTGATCTGATTTTAATTTAAATTTAATTTAATCAAGTCAATTGATGGATGAATAAAAAGTGCGGTCTCAAGAAAGAAGCTTTGAGACATTTGCGAAACATCAATGTGCAGACAACCTTGGACGATGAGCGAGGTGGTGAGTCTAGTGGTTATTTGTTGTATTATGTGGTTATTTTTGTTTGACCCCCCCCCTTAACAGGACTTGCTGATCCAGACTCATCTGCAACACTGATCAGTGAGATTGGGGTGTGGGAAAAGCCACAGGGCAGGGGGACTCTCTGGAAATCACCTGCAGTCATCAAGTGGACAGGTGGAGAGATACTTCCTGGAAGACCACAGAGTGGAGCTTATCGGAATAAGCTAGACAACAACGCATTCAACGCTACTTTGTATAAGGTGGAACAAACTTCTGCGATTTTTGCAGTACACACAGTTGATAGTGGATACAGGTGTAGTCTGCTGTGTAGTCCTTGTAGTTATTTGATATATTGAGTGAGTATAAAGAGGTACTCACACACAGGCAAAATGGGAAGTGGATTCTGCAAGATTAAACAAGGTCAATTGGACTTGAGTCAAAGAGGTGCTTGTATCAGCTCCATGTATCAGAAATATGGGGCAGAATCACTTAAAGATGTGGAATCCTGGTATGAATGGACGAAAGGTCGAAAAAGTGGATTTCCACAGGAGGGCACTTTTGATAGAAACGTATTGGCAACACTCAGAAAAGAATTGGAAGCAAGAGGGCGACAGAAGTTCAAAGTGGATTGGCAACCATTCTATTACTGGGACGCTGAATCTAGGGACAGGGAGACCAAAGCAAAGATGGGGGGCTTGAAGAAAGAGGTGAAACAGATACAGCATAGGTTGTGTAAGGTAGCAAATCAGATGCCTCTTCAAGTCAGTAATGGAGAGCAATCTCAACCCAAATTGTATCCAGAAGCCAGATCATACGAGACCAATGAACTGGAAGACGAAACTCCTCCACCTTATCGGAGAACTATTGTATATCAGCCACAGGTAGTGCCTGTACCTGTACCTGCCGAAAGACCAGAACAGAGTGCAGCGATTGGTTCTAGTCAACAGAGGACAGGTGAAAGACGTGACTCATTTGAGGTAACTACCCAAGAGGGTGCAATTGGGGCACAGGAACCGACTCAAAGTGGGCAAACGATGCAACCAGCTGTTATACCTTTATCATGCTCTCCATTTCACCATACACGGAGTAAGGGTCGTGTGATAAATGCCAATCAATCTAACGATCAATGTGATTGGCTAATGAATGATCAAAAGTTGACTCTCTCACAAGGAGGGTTTGAGCAATGTGGTGTTATGAATTTTCCTCAGCGGCAATTTCCAGGGGCAAATCAGCAACATCCAGATCTGATGTATAGACCATGGCAGGTACATCAATTGAAGGCATTGCAGAGTAGTATGCCATCAATCAAAACAGATCCACTTCAATTTGCGGAGGAACTGCGGTTAATTGTGGAAACTCAGTTGCCCACTGCAAGAGACATGGAAATACTTTTAAAATGGTTAATTCCTAATACCACCACTTTGAGGAACTTAATGCGTGAGGCCAACTGGGTAAATACGGAAGATGGACAGGTAGACATGCCCACGGAGGCTAGAACGGCACAGATCAATAAATTGATAGAGGCCATAAAAAAAATTGCCACCAGTGACGGATTGGAACAAAGTGGTTACATGCAAGCAGAAAACAGGCGAAGATGCTAGCGATTATTTGGACAGATTGCGAGATGTTTTCCGACTATATTCAGGCATAGACCGGGCACAAATTGACAATGCCTTAAAACCCCTTTTTATTAATGGTCTATTGCCCAAATTGAAGAGTGAAGTGGAAAGACAATGTATTGCTTGGGAAGGCAAGCCAATGCAAGAAATATTGAATTACGCCTTGCATCATCAGCGGATTCAAGCCAGGAATAGTGCTGTAAATGCCGAGAAATTGATGCAACTACAGACTCAAGCCCTGATGACTACGAATCAACGCAATAGGTTTTCTGGGCAACAACGCAACAATGCAGTAGGAAATAACCAGAGAGTGGAGTGGCAACCCAGAAACCAAGAGATGCAGCCCAGAAATACAAGTGCACAGGTGGACAGACCAGCCAATGATAGACGCCGATGTTTCAATTGTGGAGAAATGGGACATTGGATAAGGCGATGCCCATATCAAAGACAATTTCGGAAGAACAACCAAGAACAGGGATACTACCAGTTACCACCGCCTCCATCAACAAATAGGGTTCTATTGAGGAATGCCCCAATTCAGGGAGGACCTCAGCAGACTAAATGGTCTGCCACACCCTGTTGACTAGACCACAATGACCAAGTGGCAGCGCTTCCTTTAATCTCAGGGTCGGCTGCACAGGAACCAAGTGTTAATTTGACAGTAGGTGGACGCAAGGCACCCTTTCTCGTCGATACGGGAGCTACGCGTTCCACGTTACGACAAGCAGATTTTCCCGATATACCATTGTCCAAATACTATACGAAGGTGGTCGGAGTGTCAGGAGTTCCCATACACACGCCAGTCACAGAAGAATTGCGTGTCCAATTTGGTCCATTGACTGCACAACATGCCTTTCTTGTGGCATCTGGCGTTCCAGTAAATTTGATGGGAAGAGATTTATTGTGTAAATTGAATTGCACCGTCATCTGTAATGAAAACGGAGTGTATCTAGAAATGCCAGAACACTCCCACGACTTTATTTCTAAGGTACTAGATGGCCTGACAAGACCAATAACACATCGATGGGATATCGATGATACAATCATGGCGGAACTTTTGTGTGTTAGTTTTATGACACTGAAGGATGAAATGCCCGAAGTACAGGAATGGTTAGATAATTTTTTGATGGACTTTCTGACATGGCAAACTGATCTTCACTGTACAACATGTTATGATGCTACAGGAGAAGAGGGGTCCTATGCAGAGCGGGTTTTTAAATACCTGCACACCAAGTATGATATACATCTGACGTCATTGTGGGTGGGACGACAGGGAGTTGGGATGTCAGTGTCTTTGACGCCAGACCAACAACTCCTGTGGAATCAACCCGAAACAACAACCCCACACGTCACCTTAGCGGTGGCACAAGGGTACGAAGCAAAAGATGTTGGAATAATGATTGCAACTCTGAAAGAGTGTAACAACAGGGGATACATGGGAGAAATTCAAAGCGCCCCGCTCTATGACTTAGATGGAGATGGATTTTGTTGGCAG
This sequence comes from Myxine glutinosa, assembly GCF_964187855.1. Taxonomy (NCBI): domain Eukaryota; kingdom Metazoa; phylum Chordata; class Myxini; order Myxiniformes; family Myxinidae; genus Myxine; species Myxine glutinosa. The sequence goes on along the minus strand of NC_136265.1, from coordinate 39,491,350 downwards.
CTCGGACAGCAGGTGCTTTCTACAACCTTCAACATGATTGTTGAATCGAATGATACTGACGATATTGGGGTATACCTACTCAGCTCTGACGCTGACGGTGACCAGGACCCACTCGATCAAATACCAATATGCTTGTGGACAACGCATCCAAATGATGTGGGGCCGAAAAGGGTACTTTCAATGTGACATTATAGGGGTTTTCTAAAAATAAACTTTTTGTCTATTTGTGTATTAGCGTTTCTAACATTAAAGGATAAATTTTACGAAATTGAAATGAAATTGACACCCATCTTGATCTGTTAATGATGGTTCAAATGCAAACAAATATACATAATGCTTGGGTTTGTGTATGTTTGTGTGTCAATGGGTTTTTGTTTTGTGTGTCAATCTTATAAGAATAGTCAGAAAATTCGTAAAATAAAATAGGAATATAATTTGATTATGAACATTATCTCTTTTGTCAAGGGCGATGGAATATACGGATTTGATGTGCTAGGTTATGAGCAGACATTAATTAATAGTAAAATTGTGAGTAATTTTGGGATTCCATTTTTGATAGAATTTATATGAGAATAACAGCTATTTATGGATAGGAGCTTCATAAACAAAAGGAGTACAAAATTAGTCAAATTTGGAAGTGGTCTTACATTGACTTTCCAGAGTACTCTGCTCATGGATTTTTACATATATAAACTTGACCTTTATCAGCATATAAATTGTGCTGTATGTATGGATGTGTCTTAGGCATAGATGATATGGGCAGATAGTAAAGACAATTTTGTTGAATTGAACTATTGTGAGTTTTATAACGAAATGCATTGTGAATCTTACAACCAAGGGGCAGACGTGAACGCGCTGTTATATTTTTTACATTCAGAACACGATGTTACGTGTACCTGCAACATATTTTGTTAATCTGCCACACCTATATTGGCATACTGGTGTCAGTAGTCTTCACTAAGTTGCATAGAAAATGGAGGAACAACTTTTAAGGGAGTATACAACCACGTATTTGGATATTTTCTACAAAAGTAGGGGTTTCAATAAGTGGTAGCGGTACACATGGGATTTATCAAATTAAGTTATGCAGTTTAAACAAAGTTACTGGTAAACAGAAGGGAAATGGATAGTAAATAAATTCTTCAATGCTGGGTAAATTTAATGAGATATTACAAAGACTTATAAGAGCTACTGTTCTTCCTTATAGCAGTGGGAAAAGGGTGAATTAGAACCAAATGAATCTATAAATGAATGTGATAGGGATAATATCCTCAATTTGTGTTACTTATTTGATTGTGGGTAAAGAAATTATTTTATCGTAATGGATTGATAACAGCAGCCTGCAATGTCCTGAGAGTGTGCATCCATGTAATTAGAAATCCCAGATTTGTTTTTACAAACAACATTTGGTAGAGGTCTTATGTCGACGCGCACTTACTTGGTAGATAAAAAAGGTACTGCATGTTGGCAGCCACTTTTGCGGCCATTTAGGCCAAACACATTGAGAGAAAAATTGTCGTTCAATACGTAATTTACACATGGCTATTTGTAAAAGGGAAGTTGTTGCGATGGGCAACATTTCTGAAGGTTTATTAAAATGTTATAATATGACATGTGTCAAGGCAAACTATTGGATGGGAAAATTAGATCTGGTTATAGAATGAATTTGCTGACCCTTTGAAGTTGATTCTTTGAAATTGATTGTTTTACTAGTATTTTGAGTTTACATTGGAAATAGTTTGGTAGAGCTTTGTTAAAACCTATGGTTGTGGTATTTTGGAACGAATTCACAGATCATAGGAAGTTGATAACAATAGAAATAAATATGGACCCCGGGAGATAGGGGCATCAGAATAAGGCAAATAATCAGATTTATGTTACATATTAAGGGATTTTTCTTTAGTCACATTTTAAGAAGTTTGTTAGTTTGGTATATAATGTTGAATGTCATTGACATAAATGAGGGCATAACAACTTGTTGTGCACTATGTCTGTTTTACACGATCGATGAACTCATATCACCACAAGTAACACTGTTAAAGAAAAACAAAAAGCGGGGAGGACTATGCTAATAACATATTAGGCATAGTTTGCTTGTTTGCAAGAATTGTTGGGAATTAGATATTCCTGTTTGTGATTTAAATCATATATATAATCATTATTAATGCATTTATTTTCTTTGAGTTGAGTTACAACACCTGCATGTGTTTAATTTTTTGAATTATATGAACCTGAAAGCAATTGTGGATGCTATTCTTAGTTTTAGTAGTGTAAAACACATGTCTGATTTGAATATTATTCGTGTGAAGTTGTTATAAAATATAGTGATTTCATGTTACAATGTACCCCATCTGATTCAATCTGTGTGGAGAGCAGATATAAATGTGGCTAAGTAAAGGAAAGACAAGACCACATCCCAAATGGAGTGATAACGACATCTGGGAAGAAGTTTGAAAAAAGGAAAATTTGTGAAAATGAAGTTAATCTTGGCATACACCCTCTTTCTCAAAGAATGATGAAGAAATGCTCCTTTGGAAGATGGATGTTTACCTTCACCAAGAGAAAATTATGTGACCATTTGTCTGGGTCACACTGCAACATATGGAAAAGGGCGATCACTTACTTGTGTTCAAATACCTCGAACAGTCATCACATCAGCAATTGCAGGACGACGATATTTTACCTGCAACGTTTACGGGATACGGTGACGTGTGTCATTACTTCACCAACTTCCGGGGAGTGAGCATGGAGCTGCAAGCGAACGACTGCCTTTTCCTTCACAACAGCTGTGCACGATTCTGCTGTGTGCTCCTGGTATGGACCATGGGCAACTGAGTACCATGGTCCCAACATCATCATTGCGGATGCATCCGGCATCCCTGCTCCACATCTTGTTGACAAATCAACATCACATCAATACTTGCTCCATGCTCACGATTAGTGAGGAGGCAAGTCGACTACAACTGGATGGAGGCCTTGTTCAAATCTACTATGGCTCACAGCAAGAGTGGCAAGGATGCTGCATGGAGAGCAGGGTCAGTCTTTGACTCTGCCCAGCTATCACAACAGCAGAAAATCCTATGCAAATAGTGAAGGGGTGATGAAGACAACAGGAGAAAATGTTTTATGCTGAAATTCCAAACACAAGTGATCCGCCCCTTTTTCAAACAAAGAAAGTCAATATTTGATTAAAGGCAAATATTTTGCCAAATGTTGCAGATGCTTTATTATTTTGATGAACTGAAATTATTGCGTTTTGGTAAAGGTGAAATGTTTTGTGATCTTTATGCAAATGAGTTGAATTGAATTATCAACATAGAAAGAGTCAATGAACAAGGAAATGTATTGTGATCAAAATTCTTCCAGAATGACGGTGTATGCCTTAGGAAATTGAATTACCAGATTAGTGGTATGAATATTTAATGTGGTAATGTTTAGATTAATGGTTAATATAAACATAAAAGAAAAACTGGGGATTGTCAGGGAATAAATATTCATATTGACAATATTGCTAGAATATATATCAATGTAATCTTGTTTAAAGTGGAATTATGTTTTACTTTACGAATGAGCAAAAGAGCATAGAACTAGCATTAACATGTGGTCAGGAGAGTTAATTTCAGACAAGAATGTGTAACGCTCTTGGACCGCCACCTGTCGATCATTAATAGCCTATGTTCAGGGCACTGCGCACACGCTGCAAATTCTCCTTCAGCAGGTCAGAGTATTTGACCTCTTGAAACAGAAATAAGTATTTGCTGCCAAGAGAGCCAAATAAGGTTTTGGATAAGGAACACCCTGCATGCTCTGCAACATCAAAGGAGTTTGGGGCTTTAAAACCAGGAGAAAGTTGTGAGCAGAGAAAAGAGTGGACTGGGACAGTGAACTGAAGAGGAGTGAAAACTGAAGACCAGTTGAAACTGATCAACCAACTGGAGATTGTCAACAACTGAACGAGCTTCAGAAGACCTACTGAACGAGCTTCAAAAGACCGACCAAACAAGCTTCAACAGACTCTGGAACAAAGCCTCATTAAAGATCTCGGCTTAGTATACAACAAATTCTCAGAAGTGAATAAAACATTGATTTTGCTAAACCGAGTCTCTTGAAGTTTTACTAACATAACACCAGTAATTGTTAATAATTCTCCAACACTCGCCATGGTAAATGGTATGTGGGGGAATTGCCTTGGGTGGCATGGAGGGAAAGATAAAAAAAAAGCTGATCAACAAAATGGAATAATAATACCCTCTACCTCTCCCCTACCTGCCTACCTCCCCCCCCCTCCCCTATTCCCTCACCCCCTCCTCTCCCTGCCCATCTTTCGTGGATAAGAGATCGGATTAAGTTCCTCGGTGGTTGGGTTCACTATTGGGTTCACACCCTGCCTCTCAGCGCTCCCGCTCCCTTAGCATTAATCCACCTGTCATTGGTGGCATTTCTAAAATTACACAATTTTGTTACCGAGGCATTTATAAACTGTGGAATAAAGGTGCTTTCATTCACACACTCACCAAATACAGAGTTGTGAAATAATAGTTCGTTCAAGAACATGGATTGAAAATAAGTCGATGGGTCACGGAGACAGGTAAAGGCTTGCCATGCATTCAGTATGCTTTGGTGAAAGGCAGGTATATGTTTTTTTTTTTTTTTTTTTTTTTTTTTTTGTATACAAGATCGAGGCTCGTGAAAGAGCGAACATTAATCACACAGAAAGACAAACAGACACACAAAACAAATAACATCGGGAGCGGTAGACAAGATGGGGAGAGAGGGGGAAGGACACAAACACAACATTTGAGAGCAGGGACCGAGAGACATGGAGACATCGAGAGAACTGTGGGAGGGAGAGGGCTTTGGGCGGAAGGCATGGGAAGGGGGGGGGGGGGTGGGAGAGGTATAAAACATATGGACACTGCCAAGACTTCCAGGAAAGAAGTTGGAATTTCAAACAAGGTGGATCTGGGGTGAATTAGTGGGGGTAAAAAAGATCAAGGTTTTGGATGGGGGAAGATAAGAGATGGTGGTGAACAGCTGTTTTGAAGACCTGGAGGGAGGAGTGTGATTGAAGTGAGTGTGGGAGTTTGTTCCAGAGGCGGGAGAAAAGAGGAATGAAAGAGTGAAGGTGAGCAGAGAGCCGAGATTTCGGCAGTTTAACCATCAGAGGGTGGCTGGCAGATCTTGTGCGACCTGTAGGAATATTTGGGGGACAGAGCACAGAGAGAGCTGGGGGAGCAAGGCCGGAGAGGAGTCGGTAGAAGACAGAAAGACCACCTACCTGCCTGCGGTGAGTGAGTGAAAGGCCCTCAGAGATAGCTTCATCGCGGGAGATTCCAATGATTCTGAAAGCTTTGGATTCAACAGCGTGAAGCCGAGCCAGGGGTGAGGCAGGAGCACCAGCCCATAGGGGAGAACAGTATTCCATTGAGCTGCGGATGAAAGCCTTGTATGTGGTGAGGAGCTCAGGTGTGCCTAGGAAGGACTTCGCACGACGGAGGATGCCCAGTCGGCGACTGGCTTTGGAGGCCAGCTTGGAAATGTGGTTTTCCCAAGAAAGATCATGGCAGATGCTGAGACCCAAAAGATTGTGTTGGTCGAATCCATCAGGAACAGCTTCTGTGCAAGGTCCAACCTGCCCGCTTGACGTAAGATGCAGCTGGGAAGCTGTCTCCAGGCCAAACATGGTTCAAACAAGAAGCGCCATGTTGTTCATAGGCGGAAAGCCATGATGCGGCACTTGACATTGACCAGCCCTTGGCCACCCTCTGGAGTTGGAAAGTTTAGAATCTCTGGTCACAGCCAATGCTTTCCAGACCAGAAGAAATGGGTGATGCATTTTTGTATGTCCTCCACCAGAGTTTTGGCGGCTGCAGGGAAAGAAACTTGTACCATAATGTAGAGGTGACTAGACTGTTGATGACTCGTACCCTACCTTGGTAGGACAGTTGGCAGAGCAAGTTCTTCCATTTCAGTAAAAGTACTTCAATGTGTGCCAACAAGTCTTCCTAGTTATGCCTCACAAAATTTCCGGGGCCAAGGAACACCCCGAGGAACTTAATCCGATCTCTTATCCACGAAAGATGGGCAGGGAGAGGAGGGGGTGAGGGAATAGGGGAGGGGGGTGGGCAGGTAGGGGAGAGGTAGAGGGTTGAAGCCACAGCGCTTCTCTTTTTGTCCAATTTATCTTGGCCGATGATGCCCTGCTGAAGAGATCCAATGCACTCATCATAAAATCAGCGTCTTCTGACTGTCTGATGCAGACACAGATGTCATCTGCATGAGCAATGCTTTTTAAGGGGTGGGTTCCAATAGTAACACCAGACAAGGACTTCCGAAAGGTATTTAAGAGGGGCTCAAGGGATAAAGCGTACAAAATTCCTGACAGAGGGCAGCCCTGCCTCTCCCAACACAAAAGGGGGGGTGCAAGTTCATTGATTATCTTTAAGATAGCCGATATGTTTGAATAACATAACTGTATATGGGATAGAAAGAGAGGGCCAAAACCAAAACATTTTAGCACTTCAAAAAGATATGTAGGAGAAACACAGTCAAAAGCTTTCTCCTGGTCGAGGAAGATCAAGCCACAACTTTCATAATTAATCTCACAGTGAGAGGGGAGGGGAACGGGAGGGGGGGGGGGTGGTGGACGAGTAGGTCCAAATATCTGGACATTGGCATGTCTGGACATTGACATTGGCATGTCCAAATATCAGGAAACTCTCTCACGATCTTCAATCCTACTCCTCCCTCCAGGTCTTTAAAACAGCTGTTCACCACCATCTCTTATCTTCCCCCATCCAAAACCTTGATCTCTGCTACCCCCGCTAATACATCCCAGATCCAGTTTTTTGAAATTCCGACTTCTTTCCGTGAGGTCCCAGCAGTGTCCATGTGTTTTTTTTTTACCTCCCCCCCCACCCCCATTCCCATGTCTCCTCCCCCAAAGCCCTGTCCCTCCCACAGATCTCTCGATGTCCCTGTTATCTGCTGTTGTACATGTGTGCTTCCTTCTCTCTCTCCCCATCTTGTGTCCCGCTAACCTTTATTATATGTTTTACTAGCAGAAGTACCCGGCATTGCCGGGCGGGGGAGGGGAGGGGGAGGGAGAAGGGGAGGGGAAGGGGGAAGAGGAGGGGAGGGGAACGGGGGGGAGGGGGGGGGGAACGTGGGGGAGGGGAGGAGAGGGGGGAGGGGAGAAGAGGGGGGAGGGGGAGGAGAGGGGGGGGAAGGGGAGGGGGAAAGGGGAGGTGGTAGGGTGTAGGGGAAAAGGAGGGGGTAGGGTGGAGCGGGAAGGGAGGGGGAAGGGGAAGGGGGGGAAGGGGAGGATGGAGGGGGGAGGGCAGGGAGAGGGGGGAGGGGAAGGGGGGAAGGGGGGGAAGGGGAGGATGGAGGGGGAGAGGGCAGGGAGAGGGGGGAGGGGAAGGGGAGGATGGAGGGGGGAGGGGAGGACGGAGGGGGGGGAGAGGGGGGTGGGGAGGGGGAGGGAGAGGGGGGAGGGGAGGGGGAGGGGAGGGAGAGGGGGAGGGGGAAGGGGAGGGAGGGGGAGGGGGAAGGGGAGGGAGGGGGGAGGAGGGGGAGGGTGTAGGTGGGGGAGGGGGAGGGGGAAAGGGGAGGGGGTAGGGTGGAGGGGGAAGGGAGGGGGTAGGGTGGAGGGGGAAGGGAGGGGGGAAGGGAAGGGGGGGAAGGGGAGGATGGAGGGGGGAGGGGAGGACGGAGGGGGAGGGGAGGTAACATTACATTACACACACACAAACTGTGTTTTATGTTCAATGGTCTAGCGGCGGGGATGGAACATCACGTGATCGCTCTGAGCGAATCAGCGCGCTGCTCTGCCACCGCCTCAGATTCCGTGCATAATATTCCTCGCTGAAATGCGCTGAGGTAAAAATATGGTAAAAGAATATTATGAAATATATATTTTTAGGTCAGCCATGTTCTTCCCAGGCTCAATGGCCATGTATATGCCAAATATCAAGCACGTGAGCCTCTCCGTTTAGGAGTCTATCGGTAACATTACACACACACACACACACACACACACACACACACACACACACACACACACACACACTGTGTTATATATATATATATATATATATATATATATATATATATATATATATATATATATATATATATATATATAGATACATATACAGACTTGGCATTTAATATGGAATATTTTTTTTGTGGGGGTGAACTTGCCTTTCAAGATGACTTAGAACCAAAAGTTCATTGGAATTATGTTGAAATTATTCTAGATTTTGTTAATGTGACCTTTAAAAGAAACAAAAACCACATTTGACATTTCGAAGCAAATAAATTGATCCTTGAAAGTGATATAAACTGATATCAAACTCAATTCACGGACAGCACTGTGTTAAACTTCTGTGTGTTTTCCAGAAGTATATCTTTATTTTTCACATTAGCCAATTTTTTTTTCAACACAAACAAAAGCTAAATTATGACTGGGATTACGGACAGTAAAATTACAGTTTAGTACTTCGTGTAACCCCCACAAGCATTCAGGAGAGCACGTACACGTCGAGGCATGCTGTTCACGAGATTTGCCAAGGTTTGGACAGGAATCGCTTGCCATGCAGTTGCAATAGCCTGCTGCAATTCACGCACAGAGGCAGGCTGCTGGTCCAAGTTGTCGATTTGACGCGTTAATTCTGCCTACAAGTTCTCTATCAGATTCATATCCGGGGACATGGCAGGCCACTCCATATGCTCTACACCACGGTCAGCAAGAAAGTGTTGGATCATGCGAGCATGATGAGGCCGTGCATTGTCATCTTGGAAGACAAAGTTTCCTCGAAAGGCTGCACGAACAAATGGAAGCAATGTTTCTTCGAGAATGGCCCTGTGCTTGAACTGGTTCAGGTTTCCATTCAGAACAACCAGGTCAGTTTTGCCCCCTGCATGAAAAGCAGCCCAAACGGTCACCCCACCACCTCCAGCTTGGACTCTTGGCACTATACAATCTTCGTTGTAGGCTTCATGCACTTGTCTGCGCACTCGGACGCGGCCATCTTGACGATAGACCAGAAATCTAGACTCGTCACTGAAGATCACGTGATTCCAGTGTCCTGGCTGCCATTGACGGTGCTCTCTGGCCCACTGCAATCGGCGCTGGTGGTGTTGTCTGGTCAGACCTGGCTTTCTCAGGGGACGCCTGACCGATAGCTTGCTTGAACCAGTCGTTGGTCGACTAGCCTTCTGGATACAGGCACATTTGTCAGTTGCTGCCACTCAGCCCTAAGCCAATTAGCTGACTTGGTACGGCCATTGCGGACTAACCGGTGAAGCTGGCGATCATCCCTCCTTGTGGTTCTGCGGGGACGTCCTGGCCTCGGTATTGGAGTAGGGACACCCCTCTGAGCATTTCGTTTCAGGATCTTTGACACCTGACCTTGAGTTATGCCATACTGCCAAGCAATAGCATGCTGTTTCATGCCGGAATTTCGTAAAGCCACCACTAAATGACAAACAGCATTGCCGAGCTGACGGACCATCTCCAGGGGAAGCGGCAATAACTTTTGTAGACGTGCAGCAGTTGATTTCCACTAATACAGAATGCAACAACCCTTATATACCCGATTGTGAAGCCAATCGTCAAATGTACCTGTCCGTACATTTTGTCACGCCATCTGTGTGATATAATCCTGTTATTGACTTCTTGCTGCGACAGACAATCAGTGACATGGTTCTTTTAACAAAGAAATCACCGAAGCGTAAAAGAAACTCACCAGATTGATATACCGAGTTCAGAAATTAAACCCAGGTCAAGAAAGAAAAAAAATTCCATATTAAATGCCAAGTCTGTATATATATATATATATATATTGTTGTATATATATATATATATACAATACATATATATACATATATATATATATATGTATATATATATATGTATATATATATATTGTTGCGGTTTTGCGAATAGAGGATAACCCCCCTCATAGGTAGTTGCACCACAACATGTAGCCTCGCTTTAGTTCAGTTATTTCTTATTAAATGTAAGCTTAGTCTCCTTTCCTGTGTTCGTATGCGTTGAGCAGGCCAGTAAGTGTCGGCCTCGACTGGGCTAGAATGCCATGTGCTATGCCTAGAACAAGCCTGGCAGGCCCGAAGGAGGAGCGGCAGGGGAGTTGCCGGTAAGCGGCAGGCAGCCAAATCGGAGCTCAAGGGGAGTGGCTAACAACAGCAGCCAGAGGAGGGGCTTGGAACATTCGGGTAAGACTCGGGGGCGGGGCTATAAAACCCTGCGCTCCAGTCAGAGTCGCCCCAGTCAGAGTACCAGTGACCGAGAGAGAGAGAGTGCCCCAGTGAGTGCAGCAGTGACCCAGTCAGACTGAGAGTGCAGCAGTCACCAAGTCGAAGTGAGGGTGCACCAGAGCTGAGTGAGAGGTGTGGTTGCCAGTGCCCCAGTGAGTCACCCAGAGTGCAGCAGTGCCCCAGAGTCGACCAGTGCCCCAGAGAGTTGCTGGAGAGCGTTGTGAGTGAGAGTGCCTCAGTGATCCAGTGAGAGAGCTGTGAGAGTCAGAGTCAGAGCTGAGCAGTGCCCCAGAGCTGAGTCGGAGCTGTGGTTGAGAAAGAGACGTTGTAGTCACGAGTCTACGTGTCACGAGTGAAGTCAGTCGGTTGCTTGTTATAGCCCTCTACGTGAACGAACTCTCCCTGTGCCCTGCGCTCTGCTGCGGCTGTTAATCACACTTGTGAAGACGATCCATCCCGGGGCCACAGACGCATGATCTCCCCGCCTGCGCTCCCAGCACACGTACCGTGAACACTTCGAGGGCCACGCCCGGCGAGCTGTCCGGAGCGAACGGCGCCAGGATGTGTTTGGAGCGCGTACCTTTCCTTCCTCCTTTTCCCCGCGTGAGTGAGTGTGGATTAAGTAAGATTGACTAAGTATCTCATCTGTGTCTCTTCACCCTGATCAAATGTAAATAATAATAAACCTGTGTTCTTCCTTCCATTTGATCGTTCCCGTCATTTCCATCCATTGGCTTCGCATTGCACGAATAAGACCGCTCAATCGGTTTCAATAAGAATTAACGGCACAAGTCACATGACATGCATATCGCTCGGCGTATCTGATTAGCGTGGTTTGTGTGAGGTCCAGTCCCCGTTCACGTGGCGACGTGTGTATCGAAGGTACATAGAGACTTGACCAGATACCCTTCCGCACGCTCGCTACGGGAGTGGCGACCTGGCCTCATGGACTCGAAGCTCAAAGGGGGAAAAGGGTTTAACCCCCCCCCCCCCTCTCTGTACGTCGACGGGCTCGAGAGATCCGCAACAATATATATATAGTGGCGGTAGTGGGGTGAGAGCGCCAGAGGGCCTTCCCCAGGTAGGTTAGGGTAAGGAGCAGGTAAGCTCGGGAGACAACTGCAGTGGCGGAGGTGTGCAGGTGAGCGGACCTGCTGGGAGCGCCACACGACCCAGCCCGGAAATTGTGGGAGGGCACAGGGAGTCGAATCGGGGGAGTTTTTTTTTGTTTTTTTTTGTATACGGAGTCGAGGCTCGTGAAAGAGCTAACATTTATCAAACAAACAAATCAAACAAACAAGTAAACAAAGTATATAAAAATGGGAGTGGTCGACAAGATGGGGAGAGAAGGGGAGGAAGCACACAAACACAACATTTGAGGGCAGGGACATCAGGAGATGTGTGGGAGGCAGAGGGCCTGGGGGGAGGCAGGATAGGTATAAAACGCAAGGACACCAAGGACTTCCAGGAAAGAAGACAAAAGTCACCTCAAAAAAGTGGATTTGGGGTGAAATTAGTTGGGGTAGAAAAGATCTAGGTTTTGGTTTGGGGAAGATAAGAGATGGTGGTGAACAGCCGTTTTAAAGACCTGGAGGGAGGAGTGGGATTGAAGAGAGTGAGGGAGTTTGTTCCAGAGGCGGGAGAAAAGAGGAATGAAGGAGTGAAGGTGAGCAGAGAGTCTTGATTTTGGCAGTTTAACCATAAGAGGGTTGCAGGCAGATCCCAAATTGGTGAGCACCACAGTTTGGTCAATGGGAGTTCGGTTCTTAGAACCACATCGTGTAAGATGGCCAATGGTTTTGCAGGGAAAGACCCCGGGTAGTGTAAAGTGTGTTAAAGTCATTTAGAAGGTAGTTTAGGATTGAAAATAGGGCAAAAATAGGGCAAGATGGAGAAGATTGTCATGGGGACCGCAAGGCTAACCCCCGCTCTAGCAGGGAAAATGGCCTTAAAATGCATGTTGTTGTTGTTGTTTAGGATTGAAAATCTCTTCGCACCATCCGCATCCACTCACCAAGGTGATAGGACTCCACACCACCGTTGTTTGCAGACATTTGGTATGTAAGACGCATCATGACGTGGGGGTGACATTGTGCTCATTGTTCCATCTCTTCCTCCTTATGAGGGATTGATGGTAAATTCGGCATAGAGGGATTAATGAGAAATTGGGATTGATGACGAATTTGGTATAGAGGGGAGATATGGGGAAGACAGGACGTTAGCGACGGATTTGTAAATTGTGTAAATACGGGGTAAGGGCAAGGGTAGATTAGGTGACAGGGGTGGGGACATACTGTAGGGACGAGCTTTCTCGGCTCGCTCTCCTGCGCACCTCACCTCTGCATTACCTTGTGTTGATGTGTAATCTTGCGATCTTGCCCCGCTGCTTGCTTGTCCTCCTTCCCCCACTCATGGATTTGTTTCTTTTGGGCCCAGGGGGAGTGCGCAGGTGCTCGCAGTTGTGTGCCCGCACCCTCGCTGCTGCCTGCCTGGACCGGTACCATACTTATGGACCACACGTTGTTGTGGCCGAGCACCACCATATGGACCACAGGTCTGTGGCCGAGCACCACTCATGGACCCCACGTTTTGGGGCCTGGCACCTCTGCTGGGGACCGGCCATTGTGGCCAGAAAGATCTTGCTTGCGGACCATGGTAAAGGCTTAGGTGGACCACCCTAGTTGGCCCCTGCTGGCCATAATTAAAGAAGTGGACGCGTTTTGTGCCCGTTTTGTGTATGATTAAATAGGCCGCAAGCAAAGAAGTCGTCCAGAACCATCGGCCCAGCAGAGAAGACGTCGCAAGGCATCATGGTTTATTGAAATGTGATGACTGTGCACCGGATGGTGCTTTTTGTGCATTTTGGTGCTTTGGTGCTTTTGGTGCTTATTGGTGCTGGTGGTATCGGTGCAGTGCAGTGTATTCCTTTCCTCTTCTCAAAAGATCTTCTTTTTGTTTCCCAAAAGACAGGTCCCGGGTTCGCGTTTGTAAATACCAAATAGTGTCTTTGTAAATAATGCTCCCCAACGTCCATGTGTAGTTTGAGAATTAATTCCGTGATTCGGTTATCCTGTGGGCGTGAATCTGTTAGATAGAATGCAACGCAGCAGGCGGGACATACTTAGTTGTTTTAAAAATGTCGCACTCAGGGTGAAGTTAATCGTAGAGGGTTACCACACCTGAGTGTCACACTAAGTTAAAGTTCTGTCGGGCCGGGACGTCCCTGGAGGTAATGAGGGTGCTGTGTTGCAGTTTTTAGAACCCTCCACTTTGTAAATATTGTAATAATCCCTTATAAATAATCCCCTGTAAATACCCCTATTTGTCCAACGTTAAAGATTGCACCCATAGCTAGTCCATGAGCAACACATAGCACACCTTAGGATCTCTATAGATATCTCATTAGTATGTGTGTAATTAAGGCTGTGTTCCCAATAGTTTGAATCTACGTTGCATCAATCAAATAAGAATAGGCCCCAATCTCTTCAATGGCAGTAAGAGTGCTTTTCTACGACCCGTGCAAACGCCATCACGCGCTCGGTCCTCTGGAGGAAAAAGGGGGAGGAGTAAGTTGGGCGCCAAGAACAAGGCGTGGCCCTGTCAACGTCTCGTCGAGGGGCGGGACCGGTAAGCTCTTGGAGCCAACCAGGGCCGAGGCAACCTCACCATTGGGCGTGTCCTGGGAGCCGGCGGCTTGATCTAACAACGCCCAATAAAAGCGGTCGAGAGGGACTGCTTCACGAGATGAGCACGACGGCGACACCAGAGGTTCGACCAAGAGGAGAGAAGCGCGGTGTCGAACTATTACATAAGCAGGAGGCCAGTTTCCCCGAGAAATATAATGGCATTGTCCGACCGCGTGCAAACCATACGCGCAGCTGCCACCGGGTTTTTGCTCAAGCCCGGAGCGTGGACCGGAGCACGACCTGGAGCGGACCTCAACACTGGTGCCATCTGCTTGGACCTTCTCCTCCTTTCCTGCCATTCCTACCATTCCTGCCTTTCCTGCCATTCCATCCCTTTGAGTGTAAGTGTGTTCGTTCTGTCTGGGGCGTTTGCTCAGTAAGACTGTAGAAGGCTGCCCTGTGTCCATATTCTTCTTCTTCTTCTGTATATTATTTGCCTTTCGTTTCCTCTTCATTTAGTGTACATAATTAATACCTGTGTTCTTCCTTTACTCTTTTTGATTCATTCTCACCCGATCGCTTTTGTCTTGTCTCCAATTGAGTACCTGTGGCACGATTTGGCCAACCGCTTTTAATCGGGTTTAGTCCTTTTGTTAACGGCTCGAGCTTCGGATTGCTAAACCGCTCGGCAAAATTCCATCTTGTCCGTGGCTCGGGCAGAAGTAGCGCCCTGCTTTGCGGCGAGGTTGGCGAAGGTATCTGGGACTCCATTGACCAGTCACTCTGGTCAATCTCAACCCCGCAAAGGAGCACGATATCTTCTAGGACTCGGACGGCCAGCTTAATAGACATGGGGATTAAACCCCCCTCGGTAAGGGGAGCGCCGTAAACCGAGATCCGCAACAATTGGTAGTCGGGAGTTGGGATCTGTAACCTGGGACTAAATTTTTTAGACCAAATTTTGGACACCAATTGTGCTATTGGCTGCAACAATTGGTGTCGGGGAGTGGGATTTGTACCCGAACCAAATTTTTAACATCTGAAAAAAAAAAATTGGTCAAAATTTGAGCGGCCAAAATTTTTATTAAGATCCGAAATTTGAATCGTGCCATGAATGATCAAGGTGATCGGGTGCCGGTCGGGGAGAATGAGGGGGTAGAGTCAACCCAGGACCCCAGGGAACAATTGGGGGTAATGGAAGAGGAGGTTGAAGAAGGTGCGGTAGAGGGGGTTGCAGGCGCACAAGATGGCGGCACCTCGCACGTGGTCGCGGCAGCACAAGATGGCGGCGCCGTGCACGTCGCCACGGCAGCTGAGCCCGCGGCACCAGTAGACTGGGGCCTATTGATGGTGCAGATGAGGGCCTTTATGGTCAAGACGGGCGAAGACCTGGAGAGGAACAGTGAGCGATTGGGAAGCCAAATTGGGGAAATGAGGAATGATATGGGAATCCAAATTGGGGGCATAAAAGTCAAATTGGGGGAGCGATTAGAAAGCCAAATTGGGGGTTAGAAGGCAAATTGGGAGGATTAGGGGGCCAATTGGAGGACGTGAGTAGCCAAATGAACGAGGGGTTAACGAGGGTGAAAAGCAAGATGGACACTCGGGAAAATCAAGTGAAAAGAATGAAGGACGGGTTAACGGGGTTTGAGGACAGAGTGGGTGGCCAGATAAAAGCATTGAGGAGAGACATAGACCGCAGATCGGGCGGAAAGGTTGTGGGGGTACGCGACGAGGTAGCGCGGGTTGAGAAGCGCGGGGTGAGCGAGGGTGAGCAAAGCGAAGTCACGTGGACGGGCATAGAAATCGCGACCCGGGGTATGGGGAAGCCGGCGACTGCCGAAGTAGTAGAGAAAATTTTAATAGAGCCAGCGGTCGTCGAGGGAAAGGAAAAAGAAATTAAAACTGAACAAATAGTCGTGAAAATTGGAATTGAAGAGACGCCGGACTTAGAAGAGCACTCGCGGGGTGAAGGAATGGAAATTGTGCAAAGTCCATGTTCGCATCATGATGTCGTGCTGCATAACCCGAATAAAGATTTGCAGGTGCGTGTGGAGCGAAGAAGAAGAATCCTGAAGGTGAGTCGGGCTGTGTACGGTACTAAGAGATTTTTCGGCAAAGTGTTTGCAGCGAAAAGAATTTTCGCGTGCTTGGGATCGAGACGGCACCCGGGTGCTTGAGGAGGGTCCCTTGTGAGTGGTGTGAGAGCGCTTGAGGAGGGTCCCTTGTGAGTGGTGTGAGAGAAAATGGCGTGCGTGTGAGGAAAAGGTGTGTGAAGGTGAACGGCACGCGTGTGCGAATGGCGCCAGAGCGCGAGAGTGTTACCGAGTGCAAGGGAGAGTGCACGACAGAGTATGGAAGTGAAACCGAGTGCGAGCGAGAATGCACGTCGGAGTGTAGGTGTGATGAGAGTGACACGGAGAGTGAGTCGGATGAGGAGTGTGTGCGAGAATGCACACCTGAGTTGGTTGTGGCTCGTGTGTGAGAGGGCACATCGGAGCGCATGAGTGGGTATGTGCAGGAGTGCACACCTGTGGTGAGTGTTATGGAGGACGTAACGGGGGAAGAAAGGTGTGTGATGATAGAGTGTGCGAGGAGAATGGGTGCGCAAGAATGTGCGCGAGAGTGTGTGGTGAGCGTTATGAGTAGACCTGAGTATGGAGCGAAAGAGAATGCACGAGCGAGTACAGTGGTAGAATGTGTGGGATGTACGAGCGGCGTTGGAGCACCGGCTTTGGTGAGTAAAGAACGGAATGAGTGGTATGAGCATGCGAGTAGGGCATCGACGTTGACCGGGGCAGCATTTCGGCCGACGTATAGCCGATGCGAGCCCTCGGTCCGTGCCGGGCTTTGTGTACTGCGGGAACCGGCGAGGGTCGTAATCACGGCGGTTTCAAAAGAAGCGCTGTGCGCGATCCGCACCGGGCCCCGCTCTGCACGGTCGAGTCCGCGCTTTGCCAGGCAAAGCGACCGGCCCGGTTCGAGGGAAGGTAGGAGGGGTCGGAGCGGCGCCCCCTTGCGGTGGCGGTGCTCCACCCGGGCAAGGCTGGCCCACCGCGCATGGGAGCGAAAGGCCCTGCGCCGGGATGGTGCCTTGAACCTTGGCCTGAGCAAACCTCCTCCCCTGAACCAAATGCCGGATGGACCCAACCTGCAGGAGAACAAACCACCCGAATTCATTGCTCGGCTTTGCGAAGCCGAGCTTTAATGATGTGACGATGCGCCGAGGAGGCTCTGAGTGAAGTGGACTGATGGCGATAGTGATAGTGTGAAAGAGAAATTGATGGCAAATTGTATACGGTGTGGAGGGATGGCAAATTTACCATCCCTCACATCAATTTGGGGGCAAAGGAGCTATAGTTTTATGGGGTATGGCGGTGAAAACCTAGCCAGGGATGGCTTGGTTATTGTATAGGGATTTAGAAATGACCATAGTTAACGTTAGATTTAAGTAGTGACATGATACTTGTAGTGGGGGACGTAGGTAGATTAGTTGGATTATAACGACGTGGGAGCGCTTAGTATAAGGGAAGACGGGGAGCGTGAGTTTCAGAAGGGAGTAGTTAGATCAGATGATGCTGTGTGTGTGTGTAGAAAGAGTATTGAGAAGAGTATTGTGAGTGTGGGTGAATGGCATTGTAGTGAATGAAGAAGCCTAGGAGGAAAGGAGGGTGCAAGTGCCACCAGGTGTGCAAGTGCCACCAGGTGTGCAGGTGCCACCAGGTGTGTGGGCACAAGGTGTGCAAGTGAAAGTACAGGTGGATGGAATGGTTGTATGGAATAGATGGTATGGAGTAAATGGAGTACAGAATGGAGTAAATGGAGTATGGAGTATGGAATGGATGGTGTGGAGTGAGTAGTGTGGAATATGTGGAGTGGAGTGGTTGGTGCGAAAGGGGAGAGTGGGGAAGATGGACCCCTTCACGAGTACCCGGGTCGGGTAGTTTAAAAGTAGGTAGAGGGAGTAGGTAAATTGTGGTTGGATATTGGCATCTGTGGTGCGAGAGCAGCAGAGTACTGCTTGTTGGGTGCATTAGTGGACTAAATTGGCTGGGTGTGTGGCCTGTTAGAGGTATGGTTAAATGAGCACTCCGCCACTGTTAGTCTGTCGGCCAGGTGAGGCCGCATGTCGGCTCTGGGAGCCAGGTAGAGTTCAATGGGGCCCGAGGATCCAGGGAAGGACCCGGGTAGCCCAGTGCCAAAGAGGGCACCGAGGGGGTAAGTGCCAGGGAGGGCCTTCCCCAGGTAGGTAGGTTAGGGTGAGGAGCAGGTAAGCTCGGGTGGCAATGTGCAGTGGCGGAGGTGCACAGGGAGGTAGACCTGTTAGGAGCGCCACACGACCCAGCCTTGAAATTGTGCGAAGGCACAGGGTGAATAATCGGGGGAGTGAGACCCCAAATTGGAGAGCACCACAGTATGTTCAATGGGAGTTCGGTTCTTAGAACCACATAGTGTAAAATGGCCAATGGTTTGGCAGGGAAAGTACCTGGTAGTGTAAAGTGTATTAAAGTCATTTAGAAAGTAGTTAGGATTAAAAATCCCTTCGCACTGCATCCACTCACTGAGGTGATAAGACTCCACACCATGTGATTTTTGCAATTTTGGATGTAAGATGCATCATGAGTCCATGACGCATCATGAAAATCTCTTCGCACCATCCGCATCCACTCACCAAGGTGATAGGACTCCACACCACCATTGTTTGCAGACATTTGGTATGTAAGATGCATCATGACGTGGGGGTGACATTGTGCTTGTTTTTATTCCATCTCTTCCTCCTTCGGAGGGATTGATGATGAATTGATTGGTGGCAAATTTGGTTTAGAGGGATTGGTAACCAATTTGGATTAGGGGAGATATGGGGAAGACGAGACAGTAGCGATGGATTTGTAAATGTGTAGATTTTGTAAATATGGGGTAAGGGCAAGGGTAGGATAGGCAACAGGGGGGGAATGTACGCTAGGGACGAGCTTTCACCGCTCGCTCTCCAGTGCCATTCCTGTCTGCATTACCTTGTATGATGTATACCCTTGCGACCTTGCCCCGATGCTTGCTTTGTCTTTCCTTCCCCACTCACGGCTTGTTTGTTTTGGGCCTGGGGGGAGTGCGCAGGTAGCCGCAGTTGTGTGCCCGAAACGCCGCTGCCTGCCTGCCTGGATCGGTACACCACATATGGACTGCACATCTTGCGGCCTGGCACCGACATATGGACCACGGTTCTGTGGCCAAGCACCACACACATGGACCCCACGGGTTGGGGCCTGACCCCTCTGCTGGAACCGGCCATTGTGGCCAGAGAAAATCTTTGCTTGCGGACCACGGTGAGGTGGCACTTAAGCCATGCAGGCGGACCACCTTTAATTGGCCCCTGCTGGCCATAATTAAGAACAGCGGACACGCTTTGTGTTTGTGTTTATTACCATCAAATGGGCCGCAAGCACAGAACATCAAGAGCAAGACATCAAGAAACATCGGCCCAGCAGAGCAGGAGCAGAGCGGAAAAGAGTCATCAGTTTGTTATTATTGCAATGTATGACTGAGCACTGGATGGTGCTTTTTGTGTTTATGGTGCTTTTGGTGCTTTATGGTGCTTTATGGTGCTTTTGGTGCTTTCGTGCTCGGGGGTGCACTGCAATATCAATTGTGCATCCCCGGGCATGTGGGTATGGTGTATCAGTGCAGTGCAGTGCATGCTCTTCCTCTTCTCAAAAGTCCTGCTTTTGTCTCCCAAACTGACAGGTCCTGGGTTCGCATTGTAAATACCAAATAGTCTTTGTAAATAACATGCTCCTCACCATATATGTTTAGTTTGAAAATTAATTCCGCAATTCGGTTAGTCTGTGGGTGTGAATCTGTTAGGTAGGATGCAACGTAGCAGGCGGGACATACTTAACTGTTTTAAAAATGTCGCACTCAGGGTGAAGTTAATAGTAGAGGGTTACCACACCTGAGTGTCACACAAAGTTAAAGTTCTGTCAGGCCAGGATGGCCCTCATTTCCTCCAGGGCCCTCATTTCCAAAAACCGCTGTGTTGCGGTTTTTAGAACCCTCCACTTTGTAAATATTGTAATAATCCCTTATAAATAATCCCCTGTAAACACCCCCATTTGTCTAACGTTAAAGATCGCACCCATAGCGAGTCCACGAGCAACATGTAGCACACCTTAAGATCTCTATAGATATCTCATTAGTATGTGTGTAATTAAGGCATTAGTATGTGTTAGTATCTCCCATCTCTACCACCTCTGACATCAACTCATCCTGGGAATTCTTCCAAAGTAAATTGCTCTCTCTCATGCACAGATTTATCCCATCTCGTCTTCAGTTGTCATACCCTTCCTCCCGTCCATGGTACACGGAATCTTGTGGTGAGGCTGTTGCCCAGAAACAACTTGCCTTCGTCTCCTGGAAAGCAAATCCAACGGAAGGAAATCTCATTTCCTTTCACAAAGCCCGAAACAAGTGTGTGTCCACCCTCAGGAGAGCCAGGAAACAATATCTCTCCGTTCTCAAGACCGAACTCTCTTATCTGTCTCCCTCTTCCAAATCCTGGTGGCGTCTGGTCAAATCCGTTTCTGGTGTTTGTTCCCCCTCCATCCTCTCCCTTACCTCAAACGGCTACACAGCTGACTCCGCACGTGAAAAAGCTGAATGCCTCAACTCTGTGTTTGCCTCTAAATCTTGTGTCCCAAACCCATCCCTCTCTGTACCCACCATACCCAGTCGTACCCTGCTGCTCCTGGACTCCGTGTCCTTTCCTCCTGACAAGGTGGAAAAGTTTCTGTCAACCCTCGACTCTGATTCTGCAACTGGACCCGACGGCATCAGCCCACGGGTCCTAAAATCCTGCTCTGCTGCTCTATCTCACCCTCTCTCTGTTCTCTTCACCCTCTCTTTTGCTCAAGGTCAACTGCCATCTGCTTGGAAATCAGCCAACATCACCGCTTTGCACAAAAAAGGTGCAAAAACAGATCCTAGCAACTACAGACCAATCAGCCTTCTCCCAATTATCAGCAAAGTCATGGAATCCATCATTGCTTCGGATATGAAATCTTTCCTCTTCTCCAATGGCTTGATCTCTGATCATCAATTTGGTTTCAGACCAGGTCACTCTACTCTGGACATGCTGCTTCTGCTGTCTCAACAATGGATGGAGGTCCTCAATGCCAAACAGGAAATTAGAGCTGTCTCCCTCGACATATCACGTGCCTTCGACACGGTCTGGCACCCCGCTCTGCTCACCAAACTCTCCTCCTTTGGTATCCATGGAAATCTCCACGCATGGCTGGCGGACTTCCTCTCTAGTCGTCGTCAACGTGTGGCCCTGAATGGGTTTCTCTCATCTCCTCTTCCTGTTCAGGCTGGAGTTCCCCAAGGCAGTGTTCTGGGCCCCGTGCTTTTTCTGGTCTTCATCAATGATCTCTCTGACTCTCTCGAAAATCCTCTCTATCTCTTTGCTGATGACTCCACTCTCTGCCGCTCCATTCCTCTTCCCTCAGATCGGCAGTCTGCTGCCTCCTCACTCTCTGAAGACCTGGACAAAATCACAGACTGGTCAAACAAGTGGAACATGTCTTTCAATCCTGACAAATCTCACACTCTTACTATGTCTCTCCGAAAAGATCGACTGGACAACCCTCCCATCTACTTTCTCAACAATCCTCTCCAAGAAGTTCTGTCGCTCAAGATTTTGGGTCTCACTATCTGCCATGATCTTTCTTGGGAAAACCACATTTCCAAGCTGGCCTCCAAAGCCAGTCGCCGACTGGGCATCCTCCGTCGTGCGAAGTCCTTCCTCGGCACACCTGAGCTCCTCACCACATACAAGGCTTTCATCCGCAGCTCAATGGAATACTGTTCTCCCCTATGGGCCGGTGCTCCTGCCTCACACCTAGCTCGGCTTCACGCTGTTGAAACCAAAGCTTTCAGAATTATTGGAATCTCCCGCGATGAAGCTATCTCTGAGGGCCTTTCACTCACTCACCGCAGGCAGGTAGGTGGTCTTTCTGTCTTCTACCGACTCCTCTCCGGCCTTGCACCCCCAGCTCTCTCTGTGCTCTGTCCCCCAAATATTCCTACAGGTCGCACAAGATCTGCCAGCAACCCTCTGATGGTTAAACTGCCGAAATCTCGGCTCTCTGCTCACCTTCACTCTTTCATTCCTCTTTTCTCCCGCCTCTGGAACAAACTCCCTCACTCCCTTCAATCCCACTCCTCCCTCCAGGTCTTTAAAACAGCTGTTCACCACCATCTCTTATCTTCCCCCATCCAAAACCTTGATCTTTTCTACCCCCGCTAATTCACCCCAGATCCACCTTGTTTGAAATTCCAACTTCTTTCCTGGAAGTCCTGGCAGTGTCCATATGTTTTATACCTCTCCCACCGCCCCCTTCCCACGCCCCCCCCCCCCCCCAAAGCCCTCGCCCTCTCTCAGATCTCTCGATGTCTCCATGTCTCTCGGTCCCTGCTCTCAAATGTTGTGTTTGTGTCCTTCCCCCTCTCTCCCCATCTTGTCTACCGCTCCCTATGTTATATGTTTTATGTGTCGGTTTGTCTTTCTGTGTGGTTAATGTTCGCTCTTTCACGAGCCTCGACCTTGTATACAAAAAAAAAAAAAAAAAAAAAAAAAAAGGCTGTGTTCCCAATAGTTTGAATCTACGTTGCATCAATCAAATAAGAATAGGCCCCAATCTCTTCAATGGCAGTAAGAGTGCTTTTCTATGACCCGTGCAAACGCCATCACACGCTCGGTCCTCTGGAGGAAAAAGGGGGAGGAGTAAGTTGGGCGCCAAGAACAAGGCGTGGCCCTGCCAACGTCTCGTCGAGGGGCAGGACCGGTAAGCTCTTGGAGCCAACCAGTGCCGAGGCAAGCTCACCATTGGGCGTGTCCTGGGAGCCGGCGGCTTGATCTAACAACGCCCAATAAAAGCGGCCGAGAGGGACTGCTTCAGGAGATGAGCACGACGGCGACACCAAAGGTTCGAGCAAGAGGAGAGAAGCACGGTGTCGACCTATTACATAAGCAGGAGGCCAGTTTCCCCGAGAAATATATTGGCATTGTCCGACCGCGTGGAAACCATACGCGCAGCTGCCGCCGGGTTTTTGCTCAAGCCCGGAGCGTGGACCGGAGCGCGACATGGAGTGGACCTCGATGCTGGTGCCATCTGCTTGGACCTTCTCCTCATTTCCTGCCATTCCTGCCTTTCCTGCCATTCCATCCCTTTGAGTGTAAGTGTGTTCATTCTGTCTGGGCCGTTTGCTAAGTAAGACTGTAGAAGGCTGCCCTGTGTCCTTCTTCTTCTTCTTCTGCATATTCTTTGCCTTTCGTTTCCTCTTCATTTAGTGTACATAATTAATAAACCTGTGTTCTTCCTTTACTCTTTTTGATTCATTCTCACCCGATCGCTTTTGTCCTGTCTCCAATTGAGTACCTGTGGCACGATTTGGCCAACCGCTTTTAATCGGGTTTAGTCCTTTTGTTAATGGCTCGAGCTTCGGATTGCTAAACCGCTCGGCAAAATTCCATCTTGTCCGTGGCTCAGGCAGAAGTAGCGCCCTGCTTTGCGGCAAGGTTGGCGAAGGTATCTGGGACTCCATTGACCAGTCACCCTGGTCAATCTCAACCCCGCAAAGGAGCGCGATATCTTCTAGGACTCGGCCGGCCAGCTTAATAGACGAGGGGATAAACCCCCCTCGTTAAGGGGATCGCCGTAAACCGAGATCCGTAACAATATATATATATATATATATATATGTATATATATATATATATATATATATATATATATATATATATATATATATATATATATATATATACAGTATATACAGTATATATATATATATATATATATATATATATATATATATATATATATATATACTCGTATATATATATACTCGAAAACTTGATCGAATATTGCAGCAAAGGATTGTTCGAATGGTGGAGAAAGCACCTCGATCAATTGCCAAACAGATTCGAGCTGACCTTCAGACACAAGGTATGACAGTTTCAACTCACACCATCCATTGCCAACTCAATGAAAGGGGGTTCTATGGTAGGAGACCCAGGAGGACACAACTGCTGAGAGAGAAACATAAGAAAGCCTGACTGGAGTTTGGCCAAATTTGCGAACATGACTGGAGAATGTCCTGTGGACAGGTGAGACCAAATTAGAGCTTGTTTGTGAAGAACATCATCTCTATGTTTACAGAAAACAAAATGAAGCCTTCAAAGAAAAGAACACCTTCCCTACAGCCAAATATGGAGGAGGTTCAGTGATGTTTTGAGGTTGCTGTGCTGCCTCTGGCACTGGGTGCCTTGAATGTGTGCATGGCATCATTAAATCAGGCGATTACCAAGGTATTTTGGAGCGCAAAGTTGAACCCAGTATCAGAAACATGGCTGTCCGTCGAAGGTCATGGGTCTTCTTGCAGGAAAATGACCCCAAACGCACTTTGAAAAGCACCCAGGAATGGTTCAAGATAAAATGCTGGACTGTCCTGAAGTGGTAGCAATGAGTCCAGATCTAAATCCCATTTAACACCTGTGGGGAGATCTGAAAGCAGCAGTTGGGAGAAGGCACCCTTCAAATCTGGGAGAACTGGAGCAGTTTCCATAAGAAGAGTGGGCCAAACTACCAGTGGAGGTGTATGAAGCTCATTCATGGCTACAGGAAGCGCTTGACTGCAGTTATTTTGTCCAAAGGCCGTGCTACCAGATATTAAGTCGAGGGTGTCAATAATTTTGTCAATGCCATTTCTTTTTATTTTCTGATTTAAAAGGATATATTAAGTTCTGAATCATAAACAAATGTTCTGTAATATTAACAGTGAAATAAAGAATTGTGGAGACCAAATACTTTTGTCAATTTCAACTTATTTTTAGAGAAAATTGTGAGTTATTGTCCCCCGTCGCACGGAGCGAAAGGGGGACTATGGTTTTCCCTCTGTCCGTGTGTCCATCCGTCCGTCCATCCGTGCGTGTGGGCGTGCGTGCGTGCGTGCATAAGCGAAGGACCGCATTCGAATTTGGTGTGTGGGTGCAACCCACGTCAAAATCCAAGATGGCCGCCGCCATGTATGTCTGACGCCATGTATGTCTGAACCTTGTGAGCGGAATATCTTGAAAAATAAGCGAAGTACCAACTTCTAATCTGGTGTGTGGGTGTATCTAGGCATAAGGAAGTATGCTTTTGAAAAGTGGGTCGCCACGTCAAAATCCAAGATGGCCGCCACCTATATATGTCTGAACCTTGTGAGCGAAATATCTTGAAAAATAAACGAACTACTAACTTCTAATCTGGTGTGTGGGTGTATCTACGCATAAGGAAGAATGCTATTGAAAAGTGGGTCGCCACGTCAAAATCCAAGATGGCCGCCACCATATATATGTCTGAACCTTGTGAGCGAAATATCTTGAAAAATAAACGAACCACTAACTTCTAATCTGGTGTGTGGGTGTATCTACGCATAAGGAAGAAGGCTATTGAAAATTGAGTCGCCATGTAAAAATCCAAGATGGCCGCCTTGCGTCTTCCACTTTGTCAACTCACATCACTTCACCGACGGGGGACCTAGGCGTAACGCTTGTTTGAAAAAAAAAGTGCAAAGGTGCCAATATTTTTGGTCACGACTATTTGTTTTCAGGATCAGCTTTGTTCTGCATTGGTATCCTTTGGCGATTATTTTGCACATTTGTTTGTGACATATTTGGTGGTACTGGTACTCTTCTACTCCGAGGTATTTGTATGATGCTTCGTTTTCCTACTGTTTTATTGTTGTTTCAAGATCAATTTTTATGGTGTCTGTTTTTATTGGTGTGCCTTGTACAAACGTGCACTTGGTGCACTTGTCTAGTCCAAATTCCATTTCAATGTCCTTGGAAAACTGTTTTACTAGTTTTAGTTCTGTCAATTTTTTGTCATTTGGTGAGAAGAGCTTTAAATCATCCATGTGTCGTCGATGTGTCACTTTTCCTATTTATTTGGATGTTCTTCTATTGGTTGTTCGGGTATATCCATGTCCTTGTTTATTGATGAGGTTACTTAGTGGGTCCAGAGCCAGACAAAATAGAAGGCGGTGGGGGGGAAGACTGTCTCCCAGGAAGATTCCATGGCGTATCTTCACATCTGGGGTATTTCAATATTTCCTTTTGAGTGCTGTAATATGAATGTGGTATTCCAGAGCTTCATTGCTTTCTCAATCAGTTTGATTATTGGGGATTGATTTTGTATATTTTAGTGCATTGTATCTTCCACGAATGTGGGACACAGTTTTTTTTTTCTTTTTTTCTTTGTGTACTGAATCGAGGCTCGTGAAAGAGCTAACATTTACTTCACAAACAAATCAACCAGACAAACAAAATATATAAAAAGAGGGAGCGGAAGACAAGATGGGGAGAGAAAGGGAAGCACACAAACACAACATTTGAGAGTAGAGAGATGTGTGGAAGGGAGAGGGCCTGGGGGGAGGAGGCATGGGAAGGGGGGGGGGAGGGAGAAGTATAAAACACAAGGACACCAAGGACTTCCTGGACAGAAGTTGGTATTTCAAAAAAGTGGATTTGGGGTGAAATTAGCAGGGGTAGAAAAGATCAAGGTTTTGGATGGGGGAAGATAAGAGATGGTGGTGAACAGCTGTTATAAAGACTTGGAGGGTGGAGTGGGATTGAAGAGAGTGAGGGAGTTTGTTCCAGAGGCGGGAGAAAAGAGGAATGAAGGAGGGAAGGTGAGCAGAGAGTCTTGATTTTGGCAGTTTAACCATAAGAGGGTTGCAGGCAGATCCTGTGCGACCTGTAGGAATATTTGCGGGACAGAGCCCAGAGAGAGCTGGGGGGGCAAGGCCAGAGAGGAGTCGGTAGAAGACGGAAAGACCACCAACCTGCCTGCAGTGAGCGAGTGAGAGGCCCTTGGAGTTAGCTTCATCGCGGGAGATTCCAATGATTCTGAATGCTTTGGTTTCAACAGCGTGAAGGCGAGCTAGGTGTGAGGCAGGAGCACCAGCCCAGAGGGGAGAGCAGTATTCCATTGAGCTGCGGATGAAAGCCTTGTATGTGGTGAGGAGCTCAGGTGTGCCAAGGAAGGACTTCGCACGACGGAGGATGCCCAGTCGGCGACTGGCTTTGGAGGCCAGATTTGAAATGTGGTTTTCCCAGGAAAGATCATGGCAGATAGTGAGACCCAAAAGCTTGAGTGACAGAACTTCTTGGAGAGGATTATTCAGAAAGTGGATGGGAGGGTTGTCCAGTCGGTCTTTTCGGAGAGACATCGTAAGAGTGTGAGATTTGTCAGGATTGAAAGACATGTTCCACTTGTTTGCCCAGTCTGTGATTTTGTCAAGGTCTGCAGAGAGTGAGGAGGCTGCAGACTGCCGATCTGAGGGATGAAGAATGGAGCGACAGAGAGTAGAGTCGTCAGCAAAGAGATAGAGAGGATTTTCAAGCGAGTCAGAGAGATCATTGATGAAGACCAGAAAAAGCACAGGGCCCAGAACCTGTTAAAAATTGTTAAAGACCTGTTAAAAACTTTCTTATAGTCTATCCAGGCGGTGGACAATTTCGTGTCCCACATTCCATAACAATCTCTCTTACACCCCTTTTGTTCTGTCTCTAAACCTCCTTGCTGTGTTAGATGATGGTACATCATTTCTGTGATGATTCCTGTCAGCAGTTTGTAGGTGGTCGGTAGGCATGTTATCGGCCGGTATTTATGGGGAAGTTGTGTTTCCTCTGATTTTGGGATGAGAAAGGTGTTCCCTTCTACGAGCCACTCATCCACTGCCCTTTCCTCTTGGATCAGTTCCTTAAATGTCCTGGCGTAGTGATTGTGAAGAACATCAAGTTGTTTTAGCCAGAAATTTAGAATTCCATCTGGGCCTGGGCTTTTGAAGTTTGGCATTTTTTGAAGGTGTTTTCTAATTTTCTCTTCATCAATAATCAATTGGGGCATTTTCTCGACATGTTGCTTCTTCTTTTCCAAGTTTGTGAACCATTCTGCTTCCTTGTTATGTTCTTTTCGATCTTCAAAAAATCCTTTCCAGAAAGTTTCCAGTTTTTAGCTCACCTGAAACGAAGTTCAGGGGAGCTTATGCGATGGCGCGTTGTCCGTCCATCAGTCCGTAAACACTTGAAACTTCTTCTCCGAAACCGCTGATGGGATTGCAACAAAATTTGGCAAATTATATTTGATGTGTTGTGACTAAAGTTTGTTCACGGCATTAAAAAAAATCGGGGTCAAAGTGGATCCAGGTTTGATCTCCCAAAATAGGTATTTGCTGTTTCGTCTGAAACTATACACAATATTTCGATGAAACTTCACCACAACCTTCACCACCCGTGATGTACCAAAGTTTGTGCACGTCATTAAAAAAAAATCTGCCCCTGTTGGGATCTACGGGGCGGGGGGTGGGAGGGGGGGGGGGTTGTCCCCAAAAATCGGTGTTTGCTTTCTTTTCAGAAACTACACATGCAATTCCGATGAAACTTAACCACAACCATCATCATCCGTGATGTACCAATGTTTGTTCAAGGCATTGGTAAAATTGGGGTCTGAGGAGGTACACGGGGTGGGAAGTGGGGTAGGGAGGTTAGGGGTTGCCCCTCAAAATTGGTATTTTTTTGGTTTGTTTGTTTAAAGTCTTATGATTATGTTAGTCTGATCACATGCTGCCCTGTCTTCTAGCAACCATTGAAATTGGTTTAAAATACCTTTTGTCAGTGTTGTATACTGTTTATTCTACCAGGTGAGCACCAGGGGTATTGCCCCTATGTTTCATTTTCAGGGGAAGTTGACACATTGTGCTTTTGTTTCCCCAATTCACAGTAAAATCCCTTTGGGTTCTTTTCAAACATGTGGTTTTGTTTTCTCCTGTTGTTTCCTTCTTCATAGTTTTTATTTTTATTTTCCTTGCTATCATTTATATTTTCAGTTTGTTTTCAGCACCCAAGCACTCGAGGTCTTTGTCTGCGATTATTATTTTTTAATTCTTTGGATTCCCTTTTTAGTTTTGGGTGTCTGTTTCTTTTCCTGAACGGTTGTATTTGTCCTACTTCTTTCCACAGTTGCTCTCTTTGTGTCTCTAATCTGTCTCCAATGTGGAATTTGGTTTCTATTTGTAGGGCCTGTTTTTTTCTTTTGGTGTTGTTTGTCCGTTACTTTTTCTTGAATAAGTCGTGCCGCTGTGAAACAGACGACATTGATTTCCTTCAAGGTGGACTATTTTGAAATCATTTTTCTAGTTGAATGGTTGGTTTGCCTCACTAAGATTTTTGTCCATTTATTATTTTCTTTGCAATAAAGTGTTGGTCTTTCTCTGAGTTTTATCAATTTCATCTCTTATATTTTGTTGGCTAACTCTTCATCCAGTCTATGCTGCTCTTCATCATCTTCACCATCCTCCTCTACCTCATTCTGCTGTTCTCCCTTGTCTTTCTGCCCATCACCATCTGCCTTTTCCATTCTTTTCGCTTCGTTTGTGCCTGAGTCACCTGGTCTATGTTTCTGAACTGGTCTCGCCCCTCTTTCAGGGGGATACCGTCATTCTTTCCTCTTGTCACACTCTTTCTTCATCGCGTTTGGACCGGCTCTATGTCGGGATTTGGTCCTCCATCTCGTTGCATAGCCAAAACATTATCTCGTGCCATCTCAGCCAAATTCCTGCCATCTCTGTCTTCACCTTCAAGCGAGCAGTTAGCTTCCCTCACTCTAATCTCTCGCCATTTGTTGCCTTGCCCTAGATGTAATCTCTTCTTCTATCTTTATCTAGATATATTTTAATTGTTGAAAAGACCTTCTCAAATTTATCAAGGGGGGCTGTCTCTGCCCTAGTGGCCAGTTTCGTTTTTTTCAGCTGGTTCCTGAACCGTTCACCCTTACCTTTACTCCCCCATGCCTCATGTATGGAATGCATCTTGCATTGGGGGATTATCTCATTCTTCTCAACACTCCAGGTTTCCATTTGTAGTTTTCTCCTCTGGATTATTGTCCTTGATAGTGGTGAGACAGTTAGCACCTTCTCAGCTTCTTGCTTTGGTGCATAATTATGTCTCTTTGCAAGGTAATGTTTTTCCTCGCTTGAGAAGGTGCAGTCATTATTTTTTACAGCATGCTTTCCTGCTGCTCAGATGTCCGCACAGGTGTGGGTTTGTGTGGGTGTGTGCACATATTGATGATGTCACTAAACACCTTCCATTCCATATCCGTACTGCATTGTGAGATGCTGTTTCCGTGTTTTGAGATGGTTGTATTACAAAGTATTTTAATTATTTTCAAGAAACAGAAGTTTTCGACATTCGTCAATAGTTCTGTGATAGTGAACACCCATTTTAACAAAGAAAATCAAAATTGGAATTAAATGTGAAATAAAAGAATGAATGAAAGAGATCCACCATCATGTGGAAAAGATCCACATGCATTAGAGCTCTTAAGATATTGTGTTTTTGATCAAATTTAATAAAACTGATCTCATTGTAATTTGGGTTGCCGACCCGGCACTAGGCCTTCATGCCGGCCCGTGAATAAAAGATCACCTGGGGGCAAGAAAACCAAAGTATTTTTCCTCAGTGTGTGCCCAATTTGATTGAGGTGTGCATTGTCCAAAAATGAATTGACAGATACCATGTATCCGTCTGTCTGTCATTGGTGTCATGTCCCTCTGCACGTTACCAATCAAATGTGATTCCTTGCCAAAATGGTAAAGTGAAAATATTGCCCCCTCCTAGATTAATCCAGCTCCATGAATCACCCGACATGTGAAACATCAGGATGACAGTTTATAGCTGTGTCGGGATTTGGACCCAGGAGGTCAGTGTGCATTACACAAGTCACGTGAGAACTGGTTAAATCACGTGATGAAAATCAGGATGGCAGGGAACAAAAACCGGGGAACCAATTCCCCCAGTCCTCCTCCGAAACCCCTGTCTTTTGTGGAACGTAAATAATCTGAAAGGGTTGAAACAGATTTATCATTTTTATTGCCATTGTTGAGATATTATATTTCATGCCAATCCAGCATATGTAAACCCATCACTATCATAAGCCTTACAAAGCACATTTTACCCCAAAACAAAACACACTAACCTCGACAATGGTGCCCTCTCTAGTGAAACAATGACCTTTCACATACAGTACTGTAAATACTAATATAAAGTCACATTATGCAATTAAAGAGGAAAGGTTCACCCATGTGAGCCATCAACTATCCAAGCAAGTAAAAGTTTCAGAACAAAGTGCACATCAAGTTGAGATTGCGAGAGTTTGATTTAGTTGTGTTAAAAGATCGAACTGATGGATGAGATTGGTGCGCAGATGAGCTTGATGGGGAGATTGGTGAAACTCCTGGTGAGATTGGCTGGACATTTGGTGCGGATGCGGGAAGAGAGAATGGCAAAGAGAGTGGATTGGTTGAGGGAGCAAGGTAGGAGGAAAAGTTGAGATGGGAGGATTGTGTGAGGAGAGATATCAGTAATGTGGGGGTGGTTGGTGGGTGCAGAGAGTTGGATGAGAACAGAACGGAGTGGAGGAGTATCGTGGTCAAGGCAGGGCAGGCGCTTGGTGCCATTGACCTCACCCCTTAAAAAGGGAAGAGCAGGAGAACAACAAAAAGTGCATCTTTATGGATGTGTGACCTGCAAGTTTCAGCCAATGGATGCATGATGCCACAATTTTTACAGCTTAGCATGTAGGGCAATGCCGTCTGGAACAGCATTCGTTTGTCCGTCCGGTGTATGTATGTATGTATGTATGTATGTATGTATGTATGTATGTATGTATATATGTCTGTTCCTTCCACTGACATTTTGCGAATTTATTCCCTTTAAAATTCCTCTTCTCCACACCAGTTTGACCGATTCATTCAAAAGTTTCACCATAGGAGCACCTCCTCTTGTGGAATGTTCTCATGCTAATTATGACGTCATATGCCACGTGGTATGGGCAACATCTTGGAAAACCGAATTTTTTTTAGCCCCTCTATATCTCCGAAACAGCTCCATGGAAACTAGAGCAATACGACTGTGCCGCCAATATGCCTCCGCATGTCACGGGTAGATGCCATCGTTCACTGTCCTAAAAATAAATAAGTTTGATTTAAAACCCTTCAGCTGTTTTCAAGTATTACATTTTCACCAGCCATGACATGTTTCACATCGATTGGTGAAGCGGTTTCAGAGAAGGGATATTTTTTAAATATCGGCTTTCAAGCTAATATGGCTGCCAAACCATGTGACATATGACCTTAAAAAATGTACACTCTGCATATGTATGGGTAGGGGATTACATTTGTGAAGTTTCGTGTTGATCGGATAAGGTTCGTTTTTCTATCCAAGATGGCTGCCACACCACATGACGTACGACATCATCATTTTCAAACTACATGCATCAATGGTGTTAGATGAAATTCGTTACATTTTGCATCGATATGTTAAATGGTTTCAGAGATATAAGTATTTAATATTTTCCTTCAATCCAATATGGCTGGTACACCATGCGACCAATAATGTTTTCGTGATCAACTTTTAACCACCATGCCTAGTCAATGACACATGTAAAGTTTCGAGTCAATCGATTTGATGGTTTGGGAAAAGATGTTTTTTTTGGGGGTTTTAGGTTAAATCCAATATGGATGCCAAACCATTTGACCTATGATGTCATAAATATAATACAGTATTTCAATACAAATGAGTCGTAGATCATGTGCATTCAATTTCAAAATTTTAGGATAAGGAATTCGATTAAAACATTTTTGGCTGGTATACCACTTCAACTACGATGTCATAATTATCATGCTTTTGTTCCCCATTGGGAGTACTTGACAATGTGCCAAGTTTCAAATTTTTCCATTCAGCAGTTTCCGCAAAATAATTTTTTAATTATTTGCGTTTACTCCAAGATTGCTGCCATACCACGTGACCTATGACGTCTCAATTAACATTAAAAAACATTCTGCATGGGGTGTCACTCCTACCCTGAAAGTTTTGTCTCAATCGGACATGTGGTTGCTCAAAAAAACGAGGTTTAGCCCGTACGGACGGAAGGACAGACAGACAACCCGAAAACATAAAGCCCCCGGCCACCTTCGGGGGCGGAGGCATAAAAATTGAGACGTGGCTCATTGTAAAGTACTCTCCATGGGGAATAACATATGTTAATGATGACGTCATAGGTGCCTTCATGATGACGTCATAAATCGACAAGTAAAACGCTTGATCCGATCCGTATGAAATTTCTCCAATCCGATCCGGTCTTGTTGAAAATGACATGAAATCGAAGTTTTAATTTCTTGAAGGACTGCAGTCATGATGTAATCACATGTGTGCAGTAACAATTAAACCCAACACCTCATAATCCCTGATTAGCACTGCAATCATAATATGCTCCATTTTATAGTAATATGATATATATTGTGCAATGGCAACTCCAATGGGCGATTTGAACTGCTTTTATTTTTTACGACAACTATGCCGGACAATTGTTCGGCTTCAGCGCATCAGCGGTGACTGTATCGTCCTCGCTGATATCCCGAATAACTTTCCGCCCCTGCAGACTGAAGATCTCCTGTGGAGGAAGACCAGTGGGCTCGGCCACCTTCACCGTGAGCATGTCCTGGGTGAGGGTTGCTCCTGCCTTGATGGCCACCCGAGCCACGACCGATTTCCCCAGCTGAAAAGGACGGTGGAAAAGATTCGCTAAACATAATGAAGATGTCAGGTGATATTCCACTTCATGATTGGTGATTTTTGCGTGATCACTTCATGCATGCCCTTCCTCAGATTCACCGAGGGCATTTTATAGAGTGAACCACAAAGTGTTGAATCGTGCGCTCTGTAGGCCACGACCGGATTTGAGATGGATGTAGACGTTCCGGGCAAAAGTGCCAATTTTTTTTCCCACATGTTACCCGGTACCTTAGCTTTCCATTTTTGATAGGAACCACCTCCTCCGAATACATTATGGCGGCCATCTTGGATTTTCAAGATGGCCGCCATGTAAAAACGTATATCTACCAATATCTTAGCTTCTAAGCCACTTAGGATCACAATCTTGGTGTCTAAACATACATTTTCTGGGTCAAGGAATACAACTATATCATTTAGAAAAGCAACAGACGATTTTTATTAACACAAAAAAGAAAATGAACATAAAACTTGAACAAAAAATATAATGGAATACTGTTAATGTACCATAGTCACTGAAAATACTGCAAAAAAAAAAAATGTATTCGGGAGTGGTTCCCACAAAAAATGGAAGGATAAAGCTATGGGTAGCATGTGGGGAAAATTTAGCGCTTTTGTCCAGAATGTCCACATCCATTTGCTAAGCTGCCCGAATACAATGCCAATCCTGTGTCATTGGACCACTCTGAGCGAAGGCATTACTGACCTTTGCAGCGCAAGATTGCTCACAGGGAAGTCTCCATTTCTCAGGGGAGCCGAAAGCAAGCTCCACGGAGCGCACGGAGTGCACTAGCTCGGCCAATTCGTTTGGTTCCAACGAGGCGGCGTGGTCGTTCCCTTTCCATGTCTTGTCCAGCGTCACGTGACGCTCCAGAACCTGCGAATTCCCACGACTATCAGCACGTTTGTTCGCTACGTTGGGTAGGTACTGCAGCATGTTTCTTGCTGTAAATTAGGCCTAAACAAGTATACGTGACCCACTTACAAATCATAAATCGTTTTGTCAAAAACATGCATTAGGCATCATTCAATCAGATCATAGAGATCATTTCTAGTTAATCACAATATCTCTGCAATTTCACAATAAAGTAGATCACAGGTAATCTATACTACAAGAGTCGGTGTCTGCATGTGTGTGTCTGTCCTGTCGCCAGTTTTCTCAGAGATGGCCAAACGGATCCTCGTCAAACTTTCAGAAGTTCATCAGTAAGTGCCTTGGAGGGTTTTGGAAAAAAAGAAGTTTTAAAAAAGTTTTTTGGGGGATTTTTAAAAATCGTTCTATGGTGCCTCAGCCTTTGCAGCTAGCACGTGAAAAGTAATTTATTTATCCCCGATTAGTGACTGAGTGTGTGTGTCTAATATTAAATATAATTTTTCCTTGGTGGTTGTCGGAAGTGCTTAAAGCCCCAGTCACACCGGGCCTGCGACCAGGTTACGACCTAGCTGCGACCGAAAATTTTGTGAATCGCGGGCAAATCGTAGAAAGAGCGCGCAACTGGTCAAAGAGGTCGTGGGTGATCGCCAAAGCAAAATCAGTCGCAGCAAGGTCGATGGTCATGTTCAAAACTTCTGACCTGCGATTCCAAATCGTAAGAGGTCGCAGACAGGTCTTACATGGTCGTACCACCAGTCGCGCATGGACGCACCACCAGTCGTGCATGATCGCGGGTCAAGTAGTCGCACGATTGGTCATGCTACTGGTCCTGCCACCATCATCGCACCATCGCAGGTCGCCACGATTGATTGTCCGAGCGGTCGCAAGTCGCCACGATTGACCCGTACCATTGGTCGCTGATCGCCACCACTATTCGCACGATTACCTATGATTGATCTTGCGATCGATCTTCTCCAATCGTTGGTGATCACACAACCACGCGTACCACCAATCGTACGATGACCCCTAAGACCAATCGCTGTTTGCGATCGCAAATGGAGAGCGTAGCAAACATTGACGATTAGTCGTACCTCGGCCAGATTGCCATCAATCGCACGATCCAGAAATCGTACGATCCAGTGTGACTGAGGCCTTAAGCACCCACAGAAAAAAAAGAAATAGGAAAAAAACCAAATTTATTTCTTCAAAATACCAACAGGATTAGAACATCACTGGGAAACGCCGGGTACTCCCGCTAGTGCTAAATAATTGTGAATTACAAATCTTGTGTGTCCAAAGTGCTTTATCCCAACCAAATCATTGGGAATAATGAGGGTAACATGGACTCCTTATGGAGTCTCTCAATTTCTTTGTGGAGCTCTCCTCAAAATGAAATATCATGAAAACACCCAAAGATGTCAGGACCTTTACCTTGTGGACCCAACACCCTTTTACTCTGAAGGTCATTAGTGAGTCAGGTAGGTTTTTTTTATTTAAATAATCTGATATTAACTTGCTAATTGTCAAAAGACAAGCTAGTTTTCATAAGCTGAGATTCCAAATTAATACATCTTCCTTCAATCCGATTTTAACCACAACCTCTGTGACGTCTGCTCCATCAAGCCATGGTGCGGAGGTCGTGGTGTGGATAAACCAGCAATAAGTGGATTTTTCTTGACTGCTTTAATTGATTAAAGCTGCTGATTTCTTGACTGATTTCTTGACTGCCATAATGATATTTTTAATATGGTAAATGAAGAATCAGTGTATCATCATGACTTGCATAAACAGGAAAATAGTTGTGAATAATGACCTATAACTTGTATAAACAATCCAAATCCGAACCTTGGCCCCCATGGCGACGGCTGCAATGCTGACAGCTATCCCAGTCTCGTGGCCTGAATATCCAACAGGAATGTCCGTGAATTCATTCCGGTAGGTCTGGAGCAGACAAGGTTTTCCCAGTTCAATCAAACAGTTGAAAAATTAACTCGAATTAATTCAGAGAAGCAGACAATACATATCAATTGCTATCATAGTTCAAGGTTTACACCATTAGGTTAAGGCCTAGTGAACACCAACAGAGGAAGAATCTGTAATATGTAACATGCTTTAGCAGTTCGTCCTATGATA
This sequence comes from Myxine glutinosa, assembly GCF_964187855.1. Taxonomy (NCBI): domain Eukaryota; kingdom Metazoa; phylum Chordata; class Myxini; order Myxiniformes; family Myxinidae; genus Myxine; species Myxine glutinosa. Next base: position 39,454,761 of record NC_136265.1, on the reverse strand, counting down.
TCTGAATCCCCTGTTCTTATTTTATGTGTACATCATGTTTAATTAAGAGCTCTTCTCCAGAGGAATAAATAAATAAAGCATACATATAAGTTAGTTTGAACAATTATTTTGTATCACAAACAGAACATTTTGTCATCTAGAAATGTGCTGGGATAAAAACAAGTCTTTCCTCTGCCATTTTCTGCCTATTATTGTGCACAAAGACGGAGTGTCATGGAATATGGCTCCCCCATGTGGACTGGTGCTGTTACTTCCCATCTGGTCACACTTCAGGCCCTGAATCTGTGTCATTGAAGACACAGATTCAATGACACAGATTCCTATCGAAAGGCCTTCTGTGTCATTGGAGTCTCAGGTCAGTAAGCCAAGTCTCAGGATCGTAGTAGTCATAAAACCCCCAAAAAGTTGTGGGTCCAGGCATGGGGAAATCTACTCCATGCTGATGAATATCAGTGAGCCATAAATGCATCCGTGGATGGAATCCATTTCCAAGGGGTTCATTGGCATTGTCGTTAAAGGTTTTAAAGGCTGTGTAGGTTAACTACAGTGTAGTAGCTGACACTTCCTTTAGCAGTGTTTCTGTTTCTTTCCCACAGACTGCAATTAAAGCCGGAAGTTTGATATACATATCCGTTAAGTTTATCCATTAACTATCAAGTTTGGTGAATTTCTGCCCAACCACTTAGGAGATAGCGTGTTGGACAGACAGACAGACAGACAGACAGACGGATGGACGGACGGACAGAGCCAATTACAATATGCCCCTGTTTTTTTACGGCATTGCCTATAGGGCAAAGCCGTCGAGAACAGTGTTTGTCCGTCGTCCGCATGTGTGTATGTATGTCCCTTCAAATGTATACCAATCAGAGCTGAGGTTCTGGTCACATGACAGGGTGATGTGATTACGTCTGATGTCATTACGGCAGTACAGCAGCTGACTCTCCATACACCGCCATTTGATTCCAATTTCGTTCAGGCCGAACACATCGTCAAACCTGTCATATATCACAATTGCCATGCTCTACCTTTTGATTGTTAAAATGATCATCAAATATCGAAAGCATCGGCGTTACGGCTCTTGCAACAATATGGTATGTTAGTCTTGCAACAATGATTAGTGAATAATTTTAGGTATTTGAAGTAGTGATAAATGTAGGGGTGTACTTACTTTTTCCACATGCGAAATTTGCATTTATGTTTGTTTAAATTATACAATGGACTACAAAATGCAAATGTTTCATGATAATCGTTATATTATATCACCTTTATCTATCAATATTGTTGAAATGAAGATCAAATAGCCGTATGTTGAAATATGTTGAAAAAGTCAAAACTTTACATGGGGTGTACTTACTTTTTCACGTGACTGTATGTGTTTGTGGTTTATAATATTTTACAAGCCGAGCTATGCCACTGTTAGACTTCCAGTCTTGTTTCAAAAAGTGTGGGGATAATAAAATGAAGAGATAACTTAGTATACAGACCATAGCCTCTATTAAATTAGCCTCTTTCAATCCCTAACTTCTTTCCTGAAATTCCTAGTCGTGAAATTCCTAGCAGTGTTCATTTGCTTTTTACCGTGTACTCCTCCCTCCTCCCCCAGCCCACACCTTTCCACAGATCTACCGACGTCCCTGTTCTCTACTGTTGTTGTGCTTGTGTGCTTCTCTTGTCTCCCACTCCCTTCATTGTATGTTTTATGTGTCTGTGCATGTTTTCATGTTCAATGTGTTAGCTCTTACACAAGCCTCAATTCTCTATACAAAAAAATAAAAAAATAAATTGGATACTGTGTTGTATTTGTAATATGCAAATAATGAAATCTGCTCTCCTCTGATGAACGAACAGTGGTATTTAAAGGAAAGATTATTTGTATTAATGAAAGAAAGGGTGATACAACGCCATGCCTGCGAAGCACCAATCCGGCAGTTTATAGTCAGGCCAAGACTCAAAGGTACATACCTCTGCACCACCTTTTCATGACAGGAAACCACTATAGTATTACAGAACTTTCCTGCAGAATATCAAAATCTACTTTTGGGTCTTCACACATCATGACCTAAGTGAGTCTTACCTGAATGACTTTGAGGTTTACGTTGCTCAGGTCTAGTGGGTAAGTGCTGGTGCACTGCAGGAAGCAGAATTTGGGGTTGAGCGGTTTCACCAAGTTGTACACCCGACGCATCGTGTCCATATTCTGCATGCCGCTTGAGATCACCATTGGACAACCTGCCAGCATTGGAGTACAGAAAAGGCATTCAAATGTTTGTGAGCTAGAGCAGGAGGCCAAAAGAGGAAATTTTCAAACAAATCAGCACCACAACTTAAACAAGAGCCAGGTTAACCTCAGCCCAATTGACATGTTAAATTGTATCACAATCACATACTTAGTTGATGATAGTAAGTGAGCCAGGTGAAGTATGCAGGTTTGAGTAGCCTCCATGATTATTGTGCATAACTCGTCTGATCTTAAGTATATAAAAATTTTTTTTTTCGAATTTTCACCTCCTCATGATGACTTAACAGTCGGTAACAATAGACATCGAAAGGGGTATTTGAATTGCGTAAACTAGCAAAGTACTCGTCCTATGGGCGATCTTGTTCCAAGCATGCAACATGTTCTTCTGACACATACCTTTATTTGGGTGGTGTATAGGCAACTGACAGCTGCGTCAATCGTTCCCGAAAAAAATTAATAACCCGGGTTACTTGCATGAATCAAAAACACAGCTACTGCTTATAATTCAAAAGACCTCACTGCACTGGAAAATGTGGGGACAGGAATACTATACTATAAAGGGCGGGAACTTGCAATACCCTCTCCCACCTGGAGGTAGTGCTACACGATACACATTTACATAGAGAATTTGCATTCCCCCCCCATCTACTCCTCCAAGACCACCGGCAAAGATAAAAACATGCTATCATGCTGATCCTATGTAGCAAGTCTGGATGTAATTGGGCCCAGAATTATAGGAGGAGTAGCGCGACAAACAAACAAACACACAAACAAACACCGGTCCATGAATTATAGTAAGGATACGTTCAAAGGGGATCAATGTGCTCGCTCGCTAACTTCTCCAAAGGGTGTTTGGCTCATATGCAAACTCAGCCCTCTGTTTGGGGGTATTCAGACCATTAAGGTGGGGGTGTTCAGAGGACACGGTTGTTCATGACATCCTGACGTCACAGTGTTCATGCTAAACGATAGAACTGTTCAATTCAACAACTTCTTCATTCTCTTCAATTTAATTCTTCCTTCCAGATATTCAAGACATTGACCCCCCCATCCAAAACCATGATCTCTTCTACTCGTGTTAACCCCCACCCCATCCTCCCTTTCCTCCCCCTCCCTCCCCACCAAACCCAAATTTTCAGTTTTTCCTTCTTGAGAGTTTTCTTCTCTATGCATCTTGGCCAACCCCTGCATCCTCCGCTAAACCCCATCCTTATGGGAACTCCAAGAGAGTGCATGAATGATAACTTTTGAAGATATTTAAGGTGGTGTTCAACATCAAAACCACAGAAAAGCCTTACCAAGGTGGCGGCACGCCATCTTGGTCCACCCGCTGTCACCTCACAGGGGTCTTAAGCCACCATTTTGTTTTAGCCTACTCAAAAATGCCTTGACGTGGAACACACAATTTTGGTGAAACTTGGCCACAAGCTTCATATCTGATGCCTAGCGAAGGTGTATTGACCGCATCATAATCTGCACTCATTAAGCGGGTCGACGGGGTGGGGAGGGGAGGGGGCAGGAAGGGGTTTGATACCCCAAAATAGCTATTTGCTCTCTTCTCTGAAACTACACACAATTTCAATGAAACTTGATCACAATCTTCATCGCCCGTGATGTACCAACGTTTGTTCACGGCATTAAAATATCAGTGTCTGTGGGGGGTTTGAGTGACTGTGGCTCCTGATCCAGGTGAGCTTCAGGACCCGCGGTCCTATATTTGCAGGCACCGTGGTCCCCTTTTTGAAGCAATGTTTTATGGCCGGATGCCCTTCCTGCCACCAACCCTGTTGGTCACCTCTTGCAACACACAGGGAATTACCAGTGAACTGGTACTCAATTTGCCGACCTCGGAAGGATGAACAGGCTGAGTCAACCCCCTGTGTTAATTCAGCGATCGACCGGGATTCGAACCCCAGGATCCTAGGTATCCCAAGCCGGCACCCTAACCGCTAAGCCAACACCAGGCTGACCTGTGGACGTGTGGCTACCACGGAATATAAATGGAAATGTTGTAACGCACAATCAGTGCTAATTCCAAAGCGATCGACCGGGATTCGAACCCCAGGATCCTAGGTATCCCAAGCCGGCACCCTAACCGCTAAGCCAACACCAGGCTGACCTGTGGACGTGTGGCTACCACGGAATATAAATGGAAATGTTGTAACGCACAATCAGTGCTAATTCCAAAAACTGGACCACTTTGAGACGTTAGCTCGTAGAAATGCAAAGTAAGTTGAGCACCGCCTGGTAAAAGTGTGTATGAGCTTACCCTTACATCCAGAAAATACGAACAAAGGAATTACATTTCAGGGTTTGAATACTTATTTGTTTGCCATTTGATACCTTTCTTTGCTGTAAACTCCAGCTGTCTCAGGTTATTGGCATCTGCAGAAGCGACTTTGATGAATGGAACACCCAGTCCATGCAGAAAGTCCACCGATGCCTGCAAACAAATTTTGGGAAATGCAGTGAATATTGATAAAGAAGACGAGATACCTTTCTGTACCTTTCTGTCTTATTAATCCGTTCATTGTCATTCTCCTCATCCATTGTATTTTGCCCATCTGTTCATACAACCGTATCCTTTTTTTTCTTTCTTTGTATACAAGATCGAGGCTCGTGAAAGAGCTAACATTTATCACACAAAAAAATCAAACCGACACATAAAACATATAATAAGGGGAGTGGTGGACAAGATGGGGAGAGAGGGGGGAAGCACACAAACACAACATTTGAGAGCAGGGACATCGGGAGATCTGTGGGATGGAGAGGGCTTGGGGGGGGGGGAGGCGTGGGAAGGGGGAGGGGTTGGGAGAAGTACAAAACACATGGACACTGCAAGGACTTCCAGGAAAGAAGTTGGTATTTAAAAAAGCGGATCTGGGGTGAATTAACGGGGGTAGAAAAGATCAAGGTTTTGGATGGGGGAAGACAAGAGATGGTGGTGAACAGCTGTTTTAAAGACCTGGAGGGAGGAGTGGGATTGAAGGGAGTGGGGGAGTTTGTTCCAGAGGCGGGAGGAAAGAGGAATGAAACAGTGAAGGTGAGCAGAGAAAGCGCTTTCTTCAACGAAGAAGAAGGACACAGGCCTGGAGACAGAGGAACTGCACTTATCAATGCTTGATCCAGAAGACTGGAAACTGCGGATCAATGTCACCTGAGTTTTCCCTAGGAGCCGACTTAAGAAGAGGACTTGAGAATAAGAAGTTGATACAACAGAGCATAACTTGGTTACCTCGTCCCAGGCGGAGGCTGTGAAGAAGATTCCAACTTCTGCGGCGTAGCGCTGCAGCTCCCTATATTGGTCATGGCTGAACTCCAAGTGCTTCTTGTGCTCGCCGTAAGTCGGACCCCACGAGTTGGGCGAGTTGTATGGCCGGACCAGGGCAGCACGATTGAACCTCAGTGTGATCTCGCTCTTCTGGAACTTGGCACAATCAGCGCCGCAATCCTGCGAGGAACAACCAAAGACTTGATTTGTGAGGAATGAAGGTGTGACTACTTTGTGTTTTCGCGTGACGACATATTCATATCATGTGCACAAAAAAAAAAAAAGGAAACGATTTATAATGTCAGAAGGGCAGGTTTCCAAATGATCGTGTCAAAAGCGCTCTAGTTTCAGTAGGGCAAACCTGGATTTGAATCCCATCCCAGCTATAAACTTTCATCCTGCTATTTCACAGGCAGGGGTGATCCGTCAATGTGTTTGCTGCTACTCAGATCGACGTTAAATTGGGACTTTCCCACCTGCCTGTATTAGTTGGTGGACGTTGACGATCCCACGGTGTCCTTCGAGAAGAGATGGGCTAGTAATCGCCAGCACCGTGGCCAAAAATTATACCAAAATATTCCTTCCCTAACCTAATGTGGCATTCCCCCTTTTCCAAGGGAACAAAGTGCAAAAGGGTCAGCCCCCAAAGGACAATACGCCCCTTATCTGGGCCTGGGGATTAGTAATAGGCATAGTAGTCGTAGTAGTAGTAGTAGTAGTAGTAGTAGTAGGAGTGCCAGACCACCGCTATCGACCATAAGTATCCTTCCTACATTGGTGAGGTGGAGCTATCACTATAATCCATCCTAGATTGGTGAGGTGGAGCTACCACTATAATCCATCCTACATTGGTGAGGCGGAGCTACCACTATAATCCATCCTAGACTGGTGAGGTGGAGCTACCACTATAATCCATCCTAGATTGGTGAGGTGGAGCTACCACTATCATCCATCCTAGATTGGCGAGGTGTGGATACCACTATAATCCATCCTAGATTGGTGAGGTGGAGCTACCACTATAATCCATCCTAGATTGGTGAGGTGGAGCTATCACTATAATCCATCCTAGATTGGTGAGGTGGAGCGACCACTAGAATCCATCCTAGATTGTTGAGGTGGAGCTACCACTATAATCCATCCTAGATTGGTGAAGTGGAGCTATCACTATAATCCATCCTAGATTGGTGAGGTGGAGCGACCACTAGAATCCATCCTAGATTGCTGAGGTGGAGCTACCACTATAATCCATCCTAGATTGGTGAAGTGGAGCTAACACTATAATCCATCCTAGATTGGTGAGGTGGAGCGACCACTATAATCCTTAGGTGTCCTTCCTACATTGGTGAGGTGCAGCTACCACTATAATCTTTATGTGTCCTTCCGACCTTGGTGAGGTGGAGCTACCACTATAATCCTTAGGTGCCTTTCCTACATTGGTGAGGTGGAGCTACCACTATAATCCTTAGGTGTCCTTCCTACATTGGTGAGGTGGAGCTACCACTATAATCCTTAGGTGTCCTTCCTACATTGGTGAGGTGGAGCTACCCCTATAATCCTTAAGTATCCTTCCTACATTGGTGAGGTGGAGCTACCACGATAATCCTTAAGTATCCTTCCTACATTGGTGAGGTGGAGCTACCACGATAATCCTTAGGTATCCTTCCTACATTGGTGAGGTGGAGCTACCACTATAATCATTAGGTGTCCTTCCTACATTGGTGAGGTGGAGCTACCACTATAATCCTTAAGTATCCTTCCTACATTGGTGAGGTGGAGCTACCACGATAATCCATCCTAGATTGGTGAGGTGGAGCTACCACTATAATCCTTCCTAGATTGGTGAGGTGGAGCTACCACAATAATCCTTATGTGTCCTTCCTACATTGGTGAGGTGGAGCTACCACTATAATCCTCAGGTGTCCTTCCGACTTTGGTGAGGTGGAGCTACCACTATAATCCTCAGGTGTCCTTCCGACATTGGTGAGGGGAAGCTATCACTATAATCCTTAGGTATCCTTCCTACATTGGTGAGGTGGAGCTACCACTATAATCCTTAAATATCCTTCATACATTGGTGAGGTGGAGCTACCACTATAATCCTTAAATATCCTTCATACATTGGTGAGGTGGAGCTACCACTATAATCCTCAGGTGTCCTTCCTACATTGGTGAGGTGGAGCTACCACTATAATCCTCAGGTGTCCTTCCGACATTGGTGAGGGGAAGCTACCACTATAATCCTCAGGTGTCCTTCCGACATAGGTGAGGTGGAGCTACCACGATAATCCTTAAATATCCTTCATACATTGGTGAGGTGGAGCTACCACTATAATCCTTAGGTATCCTTCCTACATTGGTGAGGTGGAGCTACCACTATAATCCTTCGGTGTCCTTCCTACATTGGTGAGGTGGAGCTACCACTATAATCCTTAGGTATCCTTCCTACATTGGTGAGGTGGAGCTACCACTATAATCCTTAGGTATCCTTCCTACATTGGTGAGGTGGAGCTACCACTATAATCCTTCGGTGTCTTTGTAGCACTGTTTGACTACAACTCAAAATCAAGTGCTTATCGGCCGTGGCCCACCAGGCAATAAGCGCCCCGACTTTGCTTTCCGCATTGGAGCACAACCTTGAGAGTTTCCGGGGGTGGAACAAATGTTTAGGAGTTACAACTGATCTCATTGCACTTTGTCATTGTGCACCATAATCCAGTTGTTCTTTTAAATAAAGTTGCACATTCGTGGGAAAAGTGTTGAAAACCACACAGCTATCAGGGCAGATCAATTACCATTTTAAGTGTTTACTTCTTATTTGTTTTAACTCCTCTTTCCGTCCACACAGTTCGCTAACTTTGTGCTGAAACGATCGATTACACGCCAAGTTGAATCAGGAATTGTACTGAAGGAGCTGCGCTCCAACGCGAGTCGAAAGAATTGACGCGACCAAAGACGGAATTCGTCCGAGTTGCTTTATTGAAACAAAACAGCTCAGGTATTCTCACAACACAAGCCCGTTTATCGGGCAGCAATATATATATACACATTTATGCCGGGGCGTTTGCCCGGGAAAACCGAGACCGGGCATGCCCGGGTGTCAAGGGCGAGTCCTGGAAAGGCGAGTCTGGACATGCCCGGGCATCCTGGACGCGGCCTGGCAAGTCGAGGCTGGGCGTGCCCGAGCGCTCTGGGCGAGCCCTGGAAAGGCGAGAGCGGGCATGCCCGGACGCTCTGGGAGAGCCCTGGAAAGGCGAGTCTGGACATGCCCGGGCGTCCTGGACGCGGCGTGGCAAGTCGAGGCTGGGCGTGCCCGGGCGCCCTGGGCGAGCCCTGGAAAGGCGAGAGCGGGCATGCCCGGGAAAGACGAGACCGGGCGTGCCCGGGAGGTTCGGGCGTGCCCGGGAACAGCGAGTCCGGGCATGCCCAGGAGAGGCGCGTCTGGGCCCGTCCGGACGAGCCCGGCATGGCGATCGCGCCCTGGCCGCGTCCTGGCAGGTGCAAGGCGATTGTGTACATTCAGCGGGAACCGCTACACACGCCCCTCCAGAATCGACCTGCACCGGCAGGGTCAATTTAAGGGGGGTCCGGATGACCCGGCCGAAGCGACCCCTGGAGGGTCGTAGGGGGGGGGGGGTCCGATCTGGTGGTGGGTGGTCGAGCGGGGGGAACTGTGGACGGGGGGCGGCCTGGCCGCGGAGGAAGGGCCAACCGTGGTGGTCGGTCGACGTCCACGTGCGCCGGTTTGAGGCGGTCCACAGAGATCCGGTCCGACCGGCCGCCGACGTCGACGACGAAGGACTTGTCGCCCCGTCGCAGGACCCGGAAGGGCCCGTCGTATGGCGGCCGGAGTGGCCCCCGGTGCGCGTCATGACACACAAAGACGTACTCCACTGTGCGAAGCGCCGGGGGGGACGTAGGACTGGGGGCCACCGTGGCGGGACGTTGGCACGGGGGCAAATCGTCGGGCGGCCTCCTGGAGGTCCGAGCGCTGGTGTGCGGCGGACCAGGGACTGGTAGAGTCGGGCACGAACTCGCCCGGGACGCGGAGCGGCTGGCCATAGACGAGCTCGGCGGCGGACGCCCGGAGGTCCTCCTTGGGGGCCGTGCGGAGGCCCAAAAGGACCCACGGCAGCCGGTCGGTCCAACCTTCGTCCTGAAGGCCGGCCATGAGTGCGGCCTTCATGGAGCGGTGAAACCGCTTGCACAACCCGTTGGCTTGGGGGTGGTAGGCCGTGGTGCGGTGCAGCATGACCCCCAACGAGCGGGCGACCGCGCCACAAAGTTCGGACGTGAACTGTGGGCCGCGGTCGGACGAGATGTCCGCCGGTGCGCCGAAGCGCGCGACCCAGGTGGCGATGAACGCCTGCGCCACGTCGGCGGTGGTGGTGGAGGTGAGGGGCACGGCCTCCGGCCACCTGGTGGTCCTGTCCACCATGGTGAGCAGGTGGGTGAACCCCCGCGATGGGGGTAGGGGACCCACCAGGTCCACGTGGACGTGTTCGAAACGCCGTGCAGGCATGGTGAAAGGTGCTAGCGGGGCCTGGGTGTGGTGGTGGACCTTGGCCCGCTGGCAGGCCATGCAGGCGTTGGCCCAGTCGCGGACGTTCCGTCGAAGGCCGTGCCAGACGAAACACGCCGACACCAGCTTCTGAGAAGCTTTCCGGCCCGGGTGAGAAAGGCCGTGGATGGAGGCGAAGATGCGGCGCTGCCAGGAAATGGGCACGATGGGGCGAGGCTGGCCCTGGGAGACGTCGCAGAGCAGGACGGTGCCCGCGAAGGGGATGTCGGCCAGGCGGAGGCCCGTGTCCGCCGCCCGGAGGGGCTGCACCGAGGTGTCGGTGGTCTGGTCGGCCGCCATGAGCGCGAAGTCCACGCCGAGGTGGACCGCGTTCGCGCTGGCCCGAGAAAGACAGTCGGCCACGGCGTTGTCTTTGCCGGCGACGTGCCGGATGTCCGTGGTGAATTCCGACACGGCGGAGAGGTGGCGCTGCTGGCGGGCCGACCATGGCTCCGTGACTTTGGCCATTGCGTAGACCAACGGCTTGTGGTCGACAAAAGCCGTGAACGGGCGGCCCCCCAGGGGGTGTCGGAAATGGCGAACGGCCAGGAATAGACCGAGCAGCTCGCGGTCGAACGTGCTGTATTTTAACCCGTTCGGCCGGAGTTGCCGGCTGAAAAAAGCGAGTGGCTGCCAAACCCCGTCCACCCATTGTTCATGGACGGCGCCCACCGCGTAGTTGGAGGCGTCCGTAGTGAGGGCGATGGGCGCGTTGAGCACCGGGTGAGCCAGCAGCGTTGCGTCGGCGAGGGCCCGTTTTGCGCTCGCGAAGGCCGCGTCCATGGCCGCGGACCAAACGATGTCATGCTTGGCCGGCTTGCCCCGGAGGGCCTCGTAAAGGGGCCGCATGAGCTGAGCAGCGCGGGGCACGAATCGGTGATAAACATTCACCATGCCGAGTAACTCTTGTAGGGCCTTGATGGAACGGGGACGCGGGAACGTGGTGATGGCCTCGACCTTGGTCGGCAGCGGCACGGCCCCGGTCTTGGTGATGCGGTGGCCCAAAAAGTCAACGGTCGTCGTGCCGAAGTGGCATTTGGCCGGGTTGACAATTAAGCCGTGCTCGCTGAGGCGACCGAACAGTGTTCGGAGCTGGAGGAGGTGCTCGGCGCGGGACGTGCTGGCGACGAGGATGTCGTCCAGATAGACGAAAAGAAATGGCAGGTCGCGCAGCACGCCGTCCATTAAGCGCTGGAACACCTGGGCCGCGTTCTTGAGGCCAAACGGCATCCTCAAAAATTCGAACAGGCCGAACGGCGTGATGACGGCCGTCTTCGGGACGTCGGCCGCCCGGACAGGTACCTGGTGGTATCCCCGTATCAGGTCAATTTTGGAAAATATGACCCGTCACGCCAAATGGGCGGTGAAGTCCTGGATGTGCGGGATCGGGTACCTGTCGGGGGTTGTAGCGTCGTTGAGGCGGCGGTAGTCGCCACACGGGCGCCATCCGCCCCCCGGCTTTGGCACGATGTGCAGTGGTGAGGCCCACGCGCTATTGGAGCGCCGCACGATGCCGAGGTGCTCCAACGCGTCGAACTCGGCCTTTGCCACGGCGAGCTTGGCCGGGTCGAGGCGGCGGGCCCTGGCGTAGACCGGCGGGCCCGTAGTGGGTATGTGGTGCTCGATCCCATGCCGCACTGCGACGGCCGAAAACGTCGGCCGCGTGAGGGCCGGGAATTCCGCGAGCAGGTGAGCGAACTCTTTCGCCGTCGGGAGGGCGCACGCCAGTTCGGTCGGCGCGGAGCTGCTCATCGTGCACGCCAGGGAGCTGAAGGTCTCGGCGTTGACAAGGCGACGTCGTTTGACGTCGACCAGCAGCCCGTGCGCGCAGAGGAAGTCGGCGCCCAGCAAAGCCATGGGGACGCAGGCGGTCACAAAGGTCCACTGAAAGCGCTGGCTGCCGAAGCAGAGGGTGACGTCGCACGGGCCGAAAGTGCGTATGGCCGAGCCATTAGCAGCGACCAAAGAGGGGCCGCAAACGGCGTCCCGCCTGTCCTGCTCGGAGGCGGGTATGACGCTCAGTTGGGCGCCGGTGTCACAAAGGAAACGCCGCCCGGACGCTTTGTCCCGAATAAAAAGCAAGTTGCCCGAGTGGCCGGCGCTCATGGCTGGGAATGAACGCCGGCCCGGCCGTTTCCCGACTTGCCGAAAGTGCACGGGGGTCGGCACGTCCGAGCCTTGTGTCCGAACCTGGCGTGGTAATAACACCACGCCTGGTCAGGTGGAGGCCCCGGCCGTCGTGTCGGAAGTGGTCGGCGCGGCGTGGCGGCCGCCAGTTGCACCGGCAGTTCGGCCTCCAACCGCGCAGAGCGCTCGGGCGTCGTGGGCGTCGCCTCGGACGGCGGCAGGCTCCAGGTAGCCGCGCCGATGTGTTGGCCCGCCGAGGAGATCTTATCGGCTTCCCTGGCGAGGGCGCGGGGATCGGTGATCGACGTGCCAGCCAGGGCGAGGCGTACCGGGTGAGGCAGCTGGTGAAGGAACAGCTCGCGGAACAGAAAATCCGGAGAGTGCTCACCCAGCAACGAGAGCATATAGTACATGCGCTCGGACGGGCGCGTGTCGCCGAGCTCGGGCAGGTCGAGCAGGCGCCGTGCACGTGCCGCCGGTGAGAGGGCGAAAGCGTCGAGGAGCAGCGTCTTCAGCGCGTCATACTTGTCAGCAGCCGGCGGGTGCTCGAGGAGGCTCAGGGCGCGGGCCGCGGTGGCGGAACCGAGCGCTGCCACGACGTGGTGGAAGAGGGTGTCGTCCGCGGTGATGCCTCGCAGGGCGAACTGGGAGTCCGCCTGGGCGAACCAAACAGCCGCGTGAGCCTCCCAGAAGGTAGGCAGTTTAAGAGTCACTGCCGTGTCCATGTCGGTAGGTCACCAGTGAAGGAGCTGCGCTCCAACGCGAGTCGAAAGAATTGACGCGACCAAAGACGGAATTCGTCCGAGTTGCTTTATTGAAACAAAACAACTCAGGTATTCTCACAAGCCCGTTTATCGGGCAGCAATATATATACACATTTATGTCGGGGCGTTTGCCCGGGAAAACCGAGACCGGGCATGCCCGGGTGTCAAGGGCGAGTCCTGGAAAGGCGAGTCTGGACATGCCCGGGCGTCCTGGACGCGGCCTGGCAAGTCGAGGCTGGGCGTGCCCGAGCGCTCTGGGCGAGCCCTGGAAAGGCGAGAGCGGGCATGCCCGGACGCTCTGGGCGAGCCCTGGAAAGGCGAGTCTGGACATGCCCGGGCGTCCTGGACGCGGCCTGGCAAGTCGAGGCTGGGCGTGCCCGGGTGCTCTGGGCGAGCCCTGGAAAGGCGAGAGCGGGCATGCCCGGGAAAGACGAGACCGGGCGTGCCCGGGAGGTTCGGGCGCGCCCGGGAACAGCGAGTCCGGGCATGCCCAGGAGAGGCGCGTCTGGGCCCGTCCGGACGAGCCCGGCATGGCGATCGCGCCCTGGCCGCGTCCTGGCAGGTGCAAGGCGATTGTGTACATTCAGCGGGAACTGCTACAGTACCCCGTGACATCTGATGTTATGATAATACGGTAGCGGTTGCCGCTGAGCATACACAATCGCCTTACACCTGCCGATGACGCAACCAGGGAGCGATCACTATACAGGGCTCGCCCAGGCTGCCCGGGCATGCCCAGACTCGCCTTTCCCGGGCTCGCCCAGGCCGCCCGGGCATGCCCAGACTCGCCTTTCCCGGGCTCGCCCAGGCCGCCCGGGCATGCCCAGACTCGCCTTTCCCGGGCTCGCCCAGGCCGCCCGGGCATGCCCAGACTCGCCTTTCCCAGGCAAACGCTTCGATCGGCATGCTGCGCCCGGCTTGGGAGGCGTGGCTTCCGGCATGACGTGTTTGATTGTGCTTATATATATTGCTACCCGATAAACGGGCTTTAGAGAGTACCCGAGTTTTCGTTTTACCAATAAAGGAGCTCGGACGAATTCCCGTCTTTTGTCGCGTCAATCCTTTCGACTCGCGTAGGAGCACAGCTCCTCACTTGTGACCCCCAACATGGACACGGCAGTTACCCTTAAACTGCCTACCTTCTGGGAGGCTCACGCGGCGGTTTGGTTCACCCAGGCAGACTCCCAGTTTGCCCTGCGAGGCATTACCGCAGACGACACCCGCTTCCACCATGTGGTAGCGGCACTCAGCTCCGCCACCGCGGCCCGCGCCCTGAGCCTCCTCCAGCACCCGCCAGCCGCTGACAAATATGGCGCAATCAAGACGCTCCTCCTCGACGCATTCGCCCTCTCACCGGCAGAACGCGCACGACGCCTGCTCGACCTGCCCGAGCTCGGCGACACGCGCCCGTCCGAGCGGATGGACTACATGCTCTCGCTGCTAGGTGAGCACTCCTCGGATTTTCTTTTCCGGGAGCTGTTCCTCCGCCAGCTACCGAGCCAGGTACGCTTCGCCCTGGCAGGCACGCAGATCACGGATCGCCGCGCCCTCGCCAGGGAGGCCGACAAGATCTCCTCGGCAGGCCAGCACATCGGGGCAGCTACCTGGAGCCCGCCGCCATCCGAGGTGACGCGCATGGCGCCCGAGCGCCCGGTGCGGTTGGAGGCCGAACTGCCAGTGCGACTGGCGGCCGCCACGCCGCGCCGACCGATTCCAACACGACGGCCGGGGCCTCCACCTGACCAGGCATGGTGTTATTACCACGCTAGGTTCGGACAAAAGGCTCGGACATGCCAACCCCCGTGCACTTTCGGCGAGTCGGGAAACGGACGGGCCGGCGTTCATTACCAGCCATGAGCGCCGGCCACTCGGGCAACTTGCTTTTCATCAAGGACAAAGCGTCCGGGCGGCGTTTTCTTTGTGACACCGGCGCCAAACTGAGCGTCATACCCGCCTCCGAGCAGGACAGGCAGACCGCCATTTGCGGCCCCTCCTTGGTCGCTGCCAACGGATCGGCCATCCGCACCTTCGGCCCGCGCAACGTCACCCTCTGCTTCGGCAGCCAGCACTTTAATTGGACCTTTGTGATGGCAAGCGTGCCCATGGCTTTGCTAGGCGCCGATTTCCTCTGCGCGCACGGGCTGCTAGTCGACGTAAAACGGCGTCACCTCGTCAACGCCGAGACTTTCAGCTCCCTGGCATGCACAATGAGCAGCTCCGCGCCGACCGAACTATCATGCGCCCTCCCGGCGGCGAACGAGTTCGCTCGCCTGCTCGCAGAGTTCCCGGCCCACACGTGGCCGACGTTTTCGGGCGTCGCAGTGAGACATGGTATCGAGCACCACATACCAACTACGGCCCGCCGGTCTACGCCAGAGCCCGCCGCCTCGACCCGGCCAAGCTCGCCATGGCAAAGGCCGAGTTCGACGCGTTGGAGCACCTCGGCATCGCGCGGCGCTCCGATAGTGCGTGGGCCTCACCTCTGCACATCGTGCCGAAGCCGGGGGGTGGCTGGCGCCCATGTGGCGACTACCACCGCCTCAACGACGTTACCACCCCCGACAGGTAGCCTGTCCCGCATATCCAGGACTTTTCCGCCCGTTTGGCGGGGCGGGTCATTTTCTTGAAAATTGACTTGATACGGGGATACCACCAGGTACCTGTCAGGCCGGCCGACGTCCCAAAAACGGCCGTCATCACACCTTTCGACCTGTTCGAATTCCTGAGGATGCCGTTTGGCCTCAAGAACGCGGCCCAGGCGTTCCAGCGCTTGATGGACGGCGTGCTGCGCGACCTGCCGTTCCTCTTCGTCTACCTGGACGACATCCTCGTCGCTAGCACGTCCCGGGCCGAGCACCTCCTCCACCTCCGAACACTGTTCGGATGCCTAAGCGAGCACGGCTTAATCGTCAACCCGGCCGAATGCCACTTCGGCACGATGGCTGTTGACTTTTTGGGCCACCACATCACCAAGAACGGGGCCGTGCCGCTGCCAACCAAGGTCGAGGCCATCACCAAGTTCCCGCGTCCCCGCTCCATCAAGACCCTGCAGGAGTTCCTCGGCATGGTGAATTTTTATCTCCGTTTCGTGCCCCGCGCTGCTCAGCTCATGCGGCCCCTTTACGAAGCCCTCCGGGGCAAGCCGGCCTAGCATGACGTCGTCTGGTCCGCAGACATGGACGCGGCATTCACAGGCGCAAAGCTGGCCCTCGCCGACGCAACGCAGCTTGCTCACCCGGTGCTCGACGCTCCTATCGCCCTCACTACGGACGCCTCCGATTACGCGGTGGGCGCCGTATATGAACAATGGGTGAACGGGGTTTGGCAGCCACTCGCTTTTTTTAGCCGGCATCTCCGGCCGAACGAGCTAAAATATAGCACATTTGACCGCGAGCTCCTCGGTCTATACCTGGCCGTTCGCCACTTCCGCCACCTCCTGGAGGGCCGCCCGTTCACGGCTTTCGTCGACCACAAGCCGTTGGTTTACGCGATGGCCAAAGTCACGGAGCCGTGGTCGGCCCGCCAGCAGCTCCACCTCTCCTCCGTGTCGGAGTTTACCACGGACATCCGGCACGTCGCCGGAAAAGACAACACCATGGCCGACTGTCTTTCTCGGGCCAGCGCGAACGCGGTCCACCTGGGCGTGGACTTCGCGCTTATGGCGGCCGACCAGACCGCCGACACCACGGTGCAAGCCCTCCGGGCGGTGGACACGGGCCTCCGCCTGGCCGACGTCCCCTTCGCGGACACTGTCCTGCTCTGCGACGTCTCCCAAGGCCAGCCTCGCCCCGTCGTGCCCGTTACCTGGCAGCGCCGCATTTTCGCCTCCCTCCACGGCCTTTCTCACCCGGGCCGGAAAGCTTTCCAGAAGCTGGTGTCGGCGCGTTTCGTCTGGCACGGACTTCGACGGGACGTCCGCGACTGGGCCAACGCCTGCACGGCCTGCCAGCGGGCCAAGGTCCACCGCCACACCCAGGCCCCGCTGGCACCTTTCACCGTGCCCGAACGGCGTTTCGACCACTTCAACGTGGACCTGGTGGGCCCCCTTCCCCCATCACGAGGTTTCACACACCTGCTCACCATGGTGGACAGGACCACCAGGTGGCCGGAGGCTGTTCCCCTCGCTTCCACCACAACCGCCGACGTGGCGCAGGCTTTCATCGCCACCTGGGTCGCCCGTTTCGGCGCACCGGCAGACATCTCTTCGGACCGCGGTCCGCAGTTCACCTCAGAGCTTTGGGGCACGGTCGCCCGCAACCTGGGGGTCAAGCTCCACCGTACCACGGCCTACCACCCCCAAGCCAACGGGTTGTGCGAGCGTTTTCACCGCTCCATGAAGGCGGCGCTCATGGCCGGCCTTCAGGACGGCGGTTGGGCCGACCGGCTGCTGTGGGTCCTTTTGGGCCTCCGCATGGCCCCCAAGGAGGACCTACAGGCGTCCCAGGCGAGTTCGTGCCCGACGCTACCAGTCCCTGGTCCGCGGCTCGCCAGCGCTCGGACCTCCAGGAGGCCGCCCGACGGTTTGCCCCCGTGCCAACGTCCCACCACGGTGGCCCCCAGTCCTACGTCCCCCCAGCGCTTCGCACAGCGGAGTACGTTTTTGTGCGTCATGACGCACACCGGGGGCCACTCCGGCCGCCGTACGACGGGTCCTTCCGGGTCCGGCGACGGGACGACAAGTGCTTCGTCGTCGACGTCGGCGGCAGGTCGGACCGGATTTCAGTGGACCGCCTCAAGCCGGCGCTCTTGGATGTCGACCAACCACCACGGTTGGCCCTTCCTCCGCGGCGAGGCCGCCCCCCGTCCACGGTTCCCCCCGCTCGATCACCCACCACCACACCGCCCCCCCCCCCCACGACCCTCCAGGGGTCGCTTCGGCTGGGTCATCAGGACCCCCCTTAAATTGACCCTGGCGGTGCAAGTCGATTCTGGGGGGGCGCGTGTAGCGGTTGCCGCTGAGCATACACAATCGCCTTACACCTGCCGATGACGCAACCAGGGAGCGATCACTGTACCGGGCTCGCCCAGACCACCCGGGCATGCCCAGACTCGCCTTTCCCGGGCTCGCCCAGGCCGCCCGGGCATGCCCTGACTTGCCTTTCCCGGGCAAACGCTCCGATCGGCATGCCGCGCCCGGCTTGGGAGGCGTGGCTTCCGGTATGACGTGTTTGATTGTGCTTATATATATTGCTACCCGATAAACGGGCTTTAGAGAGTACCCGAGTTTTCGTTTTACCAATAAAGGAGCTCGGACGAATTCCCGTCTTTTGTTGCGTCAATCCTTTCGACTCGCGTAGGAGCACAGCTCCTCAATACGACGTTATAATGGACAATTTCTTCTGTTACGAATGTAATAAATTGTGGGCCAAATAATAAAAGTATCTGTACATGCGTCGACATGCATAAAGTAGTTTCAGGAAGTATTCACACCCCCTCGACTTTTTTCACGTTTTGCTGTGTTACAGCCTGAACTTAAAATGGATTAAATTGAGTTGGTTTTTTTTGTCACCGATCCCCCAGAGTTGGCAACGCTATACGGTGCCAGCTGGCATGACTGTGTTGCAGTGGGTTTCTGATTTCAGCGAGCGTGTAAAGCAATTGCAGAGCATCTCAAATGCAACAAGTGCAGGTTATTAATATACATAAGTGCAGGTTATTACACATAATACAGAAGTATTCAGCCCCCAGAGTCAATACTTTTGAGAAGCACCTCTGGCAATGATTACAGCTTCAAGTCTTCTTGGGTATGTCTGTACCAGCTTTGCACATCTGGATTTGGGGAGTTTCTCCCATTCTTCCTTGCAGATTTGCTCAAGCTCTGTCAAGATGGATGGGGAGCGTCGGTGAACAGCAATCTTCAAGTCTTTCCACAGATTCTCCATGGGATTCAAGTCTGGGCTTTGGCTGGGCCACTCAAGGACTTTCACGTTCTTGTTCTGAAGCCATTCCAGTGTTGCTTTGGCTGTATGCTTGGGGTCGTCATCCTGTTAGAATGTAAATCTTCGCTGCAGTCCAAGGTATTTTGACCACAGTCGAATTTAAATCTTAGCGTCCGGGGCGAGTCGAGCGCTACCTCCGATGAAGAGTGGGGGAGATAAATCACAGCACGTGATCGTTCGTTCCTCGGTGGTGATTGGATGAAACACTCCACACATCCCAATAACGGCAGAATCAGAGAAAAAGGAGTGGCCTCACCTTTGCCATCTTAATCATTTTCTTGGCGATGTCCAAGTCTCCCTGGTGGTTCTGCCCTATCTCTGCGATGATGAAGCAAGGATGGTCCCCGCCGATCAACCGGCCAGGGCAAAGCTCGAACTCCAGAGGCATTTTTTCCTGCATAAATATATAATATGAATAAAAATGAATGAACGTAGAAGTTTTCAATAGCTCCATTGACAAACTTGTCAGTTATTTTAAACTTAATCATCAGGGAAAATTCACTATAATGTCAAACTCCATGGTTGCAATGTCCTTCAGAAGGAATATTGAGATGCATGTCCCATATATTTGACAGCATTTCCTTAATTTTCTTCTTCAAAAATACACCGTTAAATACTAAACTGCTACTGACCAGCTAGGAAAGTGTTATCTTCTGGGGAAAAGATAGCTTAACAATGTTCGATCTTAGTGGTATTGTCGTAGGAATTGTAAGCAAGATATTAATTTTTACAATGTTTCTTGATTGAGAGGTAGCAGGTGTGTTATCGCCAGCATTCTGACCAAATGATTTTATTTCTCACTGAATCAAGATAGAAATTGTGTGCTGAGTGCTCTTACAGAAACAGTCTTGCTGACAAACCAAGGCAATAATGAATGGATTGATTATTGCATCCGCCTGTATATATATATATACTAGCTGAGGTACCCGGCTTCACCCGGGTTGAATAAGAATAATACAAATATATGATGAAAAGAACATGTATATTTTAGAGCAATATCACAGTACATTTCCTACATGACGTTTTTTCAATTTTCAATTTCTCAAAACCTCTTGGTATACAACATTTCTGGTTTTCTTACTTGGTGCCAAGACATAAAGATTGCTTGGTTTTCCAACCCTCGAGCAGCCCACGTACGCCTGGCCATGGGCAAACACTTGTTCTGTGAAGTTCAGGCCTACAACCTTCATTGATTGCCCCTGCACCCTGTTGATGGACATAGCAAAACATAGCCTGATGGGGAACTGAATCCTCTTGAAGGAGAATGGAAGGTCAGGTGGAATAAGTGGTATCCTTGGAATGAATACTTTCTCTCCTCTGTATTGTCCTGAGAGGAAGGTTGCCTCTAGGACATGCGGCATCATTTGCTGGATTGTCAATTGTGTTCCATTACACAGCTTTGGTGGATCAAGATTCCTTAGAAGCATGATTGGTGCTCGCACCTTGAGAATCAACCTGTGTGTTGGGAGTCCTTGAAGCTGACGACTGTTGAGAAACTCAGTTGGGAGGTTTACTGCCTGATCTGCATGTCACTTTGGCAAGAGAATCATAATTTCTTTCATGACCGGGCAGCGAACGTCATTATGTGCAACATTACGTCACTCCTACGGACGTGAAAACATTTGTTTTCCTTAAAAATATATTTAAAATAAATAAAATAGTACATAAATTAACAATAAAAGAAGCTAAAAAACAATTTAAAATACAATAAAAAGCACATTTAAAAAATATAAATATGTACGTACAGTATACTGTACGTACGCGCAACTGCTGATTCTCATTCAAAACAGAGGCGACGTACAGTATTCCTTTACTGTGTCTGTGTTAGCCATGGGTCCGAAGAAGGATAATGCTAGTGTTTCCAAGCGTAATGTGGTTACGATGGACGATAAGTTAAATCTGATTAAAAGGTATGGAAAAGGTGGAAAAGTGTCGGTGATAGCGCATAGACCTTATCGCGAATCGGAACCGCAATGCGTCATGGGATCGGAAAGGGGCAATAGCGCCGCCACAAACTACACCATGGAATTGCAGCTGGCCCGGTTTTTTAAACCATTGATATTAAAATAAAAAGTAGCCTATAACCACCGGAATGTTATGCTGATTCCGAATCTGTGTCTAAAACTTTTCTCCGATGTGTAGTTCTTGAGATATAAGCGGACATCCAGACAGACACACACACACACACACAGTCACTCCTCCTTTATATATATACTAGCTGAGGTACCCGGCTTTGCCCAGGTTGAATAAGAATAATACAAATATATGATGAAAAGAACATGTATATTTGAGAGCAATATCACTACATTTCCTACATGACGTTTTGTCAATTTTCAATTTCTCAAAACCTCTTGGTATACAACATTTCTGGTTTTCTTACTTGGTGCCAAGACATAAAGATTGCTTGGTTTTCCAACCCTCGAGCAGCCCACGTACAGCTGGCCATGGGAAGTACTCGGCATTGCCGGGTGGGGAAGGGAGGGGAGGAGGAAGGGGAGGGGAGGGGAACGGGGGGAGAGGGGAGGGGAGCGGGGGGGGAGGGGAGGAGAGGGTGGGGAGGGGAGGAGAGGGTGGGGAGGGGAGAAGAGGGGGGGGAGGGGAGAAGAGGGGGAGAGGGGAGAAGAGGGGGGAGGGGAGAAGAGGGGGGGAGGGGAGAAGAGGAGGGAGGGGGAGGAGGAGAGGGGAGAAGAGGAGGGAGGGGGAGGAGGAGAGGGGAGGGGGGAGTTGAGGGGGGAGGGGGAGGGGAGGGGAGGGGGGAGGGGAGGGGGAGGGGAGGGGGAGGGGTGGAGGTGAGGGGGAGGGGAGGTGAGGGGGAGGGGGGAGGGGAGGTGAGGGGGAGGGGGGAGGGGAGGGGAGGGGGAGGAGGGGAGGGGAGGAGGGAGGGGGGAGGGGGAGGGGAGGAGGGAGGGAGGGGGGAAGGGGGAGGGTGAGGGGGAGGTGAGGGGGGAGGTGAGGGGGGAGTGGAGGGGGAGGGGGAGGGGAGGGGAGGGGGGAGTGGAGGGGGAGGGGAGGGGGGAGTGGAGGGGAAGGGGGGAGGGGGAGGGGAGTGGGAGGGGAGTGGGAGGGGGGAGGGAGAGGGGGGAGGGGAGGGGGGAGGGGGAGGGGGAGGGGGGAACGGCTAGCTTGGCAAGCGATAGCAGGCTTTTTACTTTTATTTTTACCTCAATGAGGGCTATATATATAGTCCGTACTTGGAGCCTTCAAGTTCAACATAAAGTTTTTTAATCTATCTATAATTCCAGTAATCTCTGTGTGTGTGTGTGTGTGTATGTGTGTATGTCTGTGTGTTTGTCTGTGACCGCTGTTTCTCGACAACCACGGGTCCGATATACTTGAAACTTGCCAGGTATATTGCTGGGGACCTGAGGATGTGCCTTTTCAAGGTTTCATATTAATCGGACAAGTAGTTACCGAGCTATGTCCAAAAAACGATTCAACCAATCAGAGAGCAGCGAGCTATCACGTGTGCTGAACGTGGCGAACAGACTCTGCCTCGGACGGCACATTTGAGAGCGTATTCATTTATTTCACGTTGGCAAACTATGTTGGCGTTAAACTATGTTTTAAAACTAATTAAAACTAATTTGCGATTCATCGTAACTGCGATATGCGACCTTCCGGAGCTCCTGTGAGAGCGTGCGCCATTACGGATAGTAATTCAATTAAAAACATAAAAACATTGTCCCAATTCAGTCAGAGCGAAGGGCGTTGTTTTAAGCGAAGAGCGTTTTATTTTTCCCCTAAAATTCAGTCGCCGGACGGTGAAAGTTTTTTTTTTGGGGCAGCTACTGGCAGCCACGTACGGCCAATCACAGGACACGTTGTTGTGTCGACGTGCCGTGTTGTTTTCCCTCGCGGTTTGGAATGTTTTTCCTTTTCATTTTTTTTTCTCTTCTCTTTCTACTTTTCCTTGCGATTAAATTGCAAAAAGCCAAAATGCGTTGGCGCTAATTGAATAATTGGGCATTAACACTAAATGGCGAATAATCGTAACAGCGATATGCAAACTTCCGGACAGTGAAGACTTCACTTCCGGCCTTACGAAAGTGCCGACTTACTGTCTCGATTGTATCTTCCCACTGTCTTATTGTTAGATCTATCTATTCTATCTTATCTATACTTACCGTCTATATACTTACTGTCTATCTTATAGATAGATTGTAGATAAAGACAATGCCCCAATCGAGTCGTCGTTTACGAGAACGAAGGAACGAAGCTGCACGTAGTGCACGCGCAATGGAATCTGACGAAGAACGAGCTGCTCGCCTGGCACGCGACGTTACGCGCGTGACAAGGCGTCGTGCAGCTGAAAGGGATGAAGAACGGACTGCTCGCTTGGCAGACAACACTGGACGCGTGACAAGTCGTCGTGCAGCTGAAACGGATGAAGAACGGACTGCTCGCTTGGCAGACAACACTGGACGCATGACAAGGCGTCATGCAGAAGAAACGGATGAAGAACGCGCTGCTCGCTTGACACGCGACGTTACGCGCGTGACAAGTCGTCGTGCACAAGAAACGGATGAGGAACGGACTGCTCGCTTGGCAGACAACACTGGACGCGTGACAAGGTGTCGTGCAGAAGAAACGGATGACGAACGGACTGCTCGCTTGGCAGACAACACTGGACGCATGACAAGGCGTCGTGCAGAAGAAACGGATGAGGAACGGACTGCTCGCTTGGCAGACAACACTGGACGCGTGACAAGGTGTCGTGCAGAAGAAACGGATGAAGAACGGACTGCTCGCTTGGCAGACAACACTGCACGCGAGGCAAGGCGTCGTGCAGAAGAAACGGATGAAGAACGGACTGCTCGCTTGGCAGACAACACTGAACGCGAGGCAAGGCGTCGTGCAGAAGAAACGGATGAAGAACGGACTGCTCGCTTGGCAGACAACACTGAACGCGAGGCAAGGCGTCGTGCAGAAGAAATCCCTCACCAGCGAGAAGACCGGCAAGTAAGGGATGCCCTGCGCCATCAGGATGTACACCGTGTGAGACTAGAGCAGGCTCACCATGACAATCGCAACCTTGCTCGATACGATGATGCCGATTTCTTCCGAGAGGTACTTCATGGTGAGTACAGGCACGCGTTGAGCAGGACCTCAATATTTCAATGCACTAAATGCTCGCATTGTGCTGCTTTGGTGTGGAATGAGGAGAGCAGAGGATTTTGCTGCAACCACGGCAAGGTCGATCTTATGCATGATCCTACGAATCCAAAACCCGGTTCAATTCCATCACAACCTCCAGATGCTATTAAAAACCTGTTCCTTAACCAGGACTTTGTGAAGCACGCGAAACAGTACAACAACGCGCTGGCAATGGCAAGTATCGGTGTCCGAGAGATACGTATGCCTGGCTTCAATCCTGGAGTGCGCATACAAGGTAAGGTTTACCATTACATTGGTGCTCCTCTTGCCGATCTGGGTTGTACCCCACGCTTTGCTCAGATCTACTTTCACGATCCAGCCCATGAGCTGGATTATCGTCGTGCCCACACCTCGAACAGTGGCCTGAATGAGCAGTTTTTGCTAAGAGCACAACAGGCCATTCATGAGTGCAACCCATACGTCCAGCAATTCAAATCAGCCATTGAGTATGTGGTTCATAATGATAGCGCCAATGAACTGAATATTGTGTTAACAGGTCGCACGCGGCGCCGAGACCTTCATCATGGTACCGTCAACCTTCCCTCACCAGACAGCGATGTGGCTGTCATTGCTCCAGGGGCAATGACAACAGAGCAGTTTGGAAGGCTGGCAGTCGCTGTTCACCTCAGAGGAGGAGGTTTACAGACAATAGACGCCATGCATCCAGCATATGACCCACTATCATACATACTTCTGCTACCCTGCGGCTCTCAGGGGTACCACACTGAGTTGGCAGGGACAACGCCAACAACTTTCTACCGCTACCATCTACAAGTACGTGATCCTACTCATCACTTCAATCTACTGCTTCGTGGTGGAAGGTTGACACAGCAGTACGTATGCAACATGATGGCAAAAATTGAGTCACACCGTCTCAATTGGATTCGCTGCAACCAGAAGTCAATTAAGGCAGAAAAGTATAAGATCATCGTTGATGCGTTGAACAGTGATGCTGAGGTGCTACCTGGACGCCTCACCATTCTGCCACCGTCAATTTATGGGTCGCCACGTTGGTATGCCAAAGAGTTTCAGGATGCAATGGCTTTAGTCCGAGTCAAGGGAAAACCAGACTTTTTCCTAACATTCACCTGCAACCCAAAGTGGCCAGAAATTAAAGAATCGGTTTTTGAGGGTCAGCCACCCAATGCAAGACCTGATATCATCGCCCGGGTGTTTCATATGAAGGTGGAAGCACTCCCCGCAGACATCCTCAAGCATGACATCTTGGGGCATGTGGACGCTTACGTGATGGTGAAGGAAACGCAAAAGCGTCACCTTCCCCATATACACATGCTCCTGACCGTGGTACCTCGCGACAAGCCCAGAACACCAGCAGATGTCGATCGCGTGGTCTCTGCTGAGATTCCTGACAGACTCACAAATCCGGAACTACACCGTATCGTGACATCACACATGATTCACGGCCCATGTGGGGAATGGAACATCTTGAGCCCTTGCATGGCAGACCGGAAGTGCACAAAGGACTATCCCAAAGCCCTACGACAAACGACAAGCTTCTCTGATGACTCCTATCCCCTGTACAGAAGACGGGCAGAAGCAGCACCTGGTGATCCCATCATGAAGACAATACGAGGCGGTGCTAACGTATTAGTTAACAATGCATGGGTTGTGCCTTACAATCCATATATTGTCCTCAGGTACGATGCTCACATCAACCTTGAGATCGTCTGTGCTGTCACCTGTGTCAAGTACCTGTACAAATACCTTGAAAAGGGCCCGGACCAGTGCCTGGTCAGACTAGAGCCTCATGAGAGGATGCGAGAGGCATTACGACATGATGAAGTGGCACGCTACGAACTAGGGCGTTACATCACCGCATCTGAGGGATACTGGCGCATATACGATTTCCCCATTCAACGCAAGTACCCACCAGTCGAGATGCTGGCACTCCATCTACAGGATGAGCAGGTGATCACGTTCAATGACGAAGGTGCCGTACAGAACGTGGCAGAGTCAGGACCCCCTGCAACAACCCTCACCGCCTTTTTCGAAGCCATGAATCTCCATCCACACATGCGTCATGTTCTATATCCAGATGTATTCCAACACTTCACCTACTTGAGGAAAAGGTTTCAATTGCGGAAGAGAAGGCTGAGTTTCCAGGATAACCGTAAGGCTGATACGGTTGGGCGGCTCCCCATTATTCCCGTCAACTCACATACTGCCGAGTTGTACTATCTCCGCATGCTACTGTACCGCGTGCCTGGCCCCACATGCTTTCAGGATCTCCGTCGTGTTGGTGGTAGGGTCATGGAGACCTATCTGGCAGCCTGCATTGCATATGGCATCGTTGACAATGACCAGGAGGTGGATTCTGTTATGGAAGAGGCTGCAAATATTGCATTTGGCCCTGCAGTCCGCGAAGTATTTGCCAACATGCTCATATTCGTTCTCAGAGGCAACCACGTGCAGTTCTGGGAAAGGCACAAGTATGTGCTGTGCGAGGACTTCATGCGTGCAGCAGGTGTGAATGAACCAAATGGACGCATTGTGAGTGCAGTGCTACTAGAGCTGAGGAACAAAGTTGAGTGCCACGGCTTTTCGCTCAGTAAGACCTTTGGCCTTCCTGAGCCTGAACCAGTTCATTTCCAGTCTCGCATTCCGCGCGTCATCGAGCACGAAACAGTGCACAATATAGGAGAACTTGAGGCTCACATCGCTCAAACAGAGTGCCTTCTTAATGACGAGCAGCGCGTTGTTGTCGATAAAGTGATGCGGAGTGTGGAACACGGACATGGCTGCATGCTTGCAGTTGATGCAAGTGGTGGGACTGGGAAAACATTCACATTGTCTCATATACTCAACAAAGTGCGAGCAATGGGCAAAGTGGCTCTTGCAACTGCTGCAAGTGGTATTGCAGCTACGCTGCTGCCTAAAGGGGCCACCTTCCATAGTAGGACCAAGTGTCCTCTCATTCTCACTGATGAGTCCACTTGCAACATCAGTGAAAATGACACCACTGCAGCACTCATACGCATGACTAATCTAATGGTGGTGGATGAGGTTTCAATGATGGATCGTCGCGCATTGGAGGCAGCAGATCGAACATTCCAGTGGCTTCGGGGCTCAGAGGAACCATTTGGCGGCATCGCAATGGTTTTCAGTGGTGACTGGAGGCAGATCCTTACTGTTGTGCCACACGGTAGCCGTATTGACATAGTTGGAAGGTGCTTCAAGAGCTCATACCTGTGGAGAAAAGTGCAGATACTTAGTCTCAGAGTAAACATGAGGATCATGCAGGGTGCTGGAGAACAACAGGACGAATCTGATTTTGCAAAATTCCTGCTGGATCTGGGTGAAGGGAAGATTCCTGTCAATCCAGAAGAGGGTGAATTTGCTATTGAGCTCAGGGAACCGCTCATTCTTCCAGGTGAAAAACTTCAGGATATTGTCACTTGGGTGTACGAAGACTTGCATAACAACATTAGCAACCCCAAGTGGCTATGCGAGCGTGTTATACTATGTCCGACCAATTCCGAAGTCGATCAGGTAAATGCCTACATGACGACCATATTTCCAGGGGAGGAACATGTTTGCTGTAGCGTCGATACAGCGGAATCTGAGGGTGATCATTTGTATCCGCCTGAGTTCCTGAACACCCTCTGTCCATCTGGTATGCCGCCACATCGAATCTCTCTCAAGGTGGGTATGGTAATCATGCTGCTGCGAAACTTCGACCAGCAAAGCGGGCACTGCAATGGCTCAAGGTACAT
Organism: Myxine glutinosa; assembly: GCF_964187855.1. Lineage (NCBI taxonomy): Eukaryota > Metazoa > Chordata > Myxini > Myxiniformes > Myxinidae > Myxine > Myxine glutinosa. The sequence continues at coordinate 39,426,975 of NC_136265.1, read as the reverse complement.
CATACTTCAGATCCTTCCAAATCTGTTGGTTGCACAATCTGTGATGGGTGTCAATTCTGGACGCACATTGCTCATTCCACGCATAACCTTGAGTCCATCTGACAACATGTTCCCGTTCACTCTGCGGCGTCGGCAGTTTCCGGTACGACCCTGCTTTGCCATGACTGTGAATAAATCCCAAGGACAGTCGCTACACCATGTTGGGATCTTCTGCACACGAGACTTCTTCAGCCATGGTCAGTTCTACGTGGCGGCCAGTAGGGTTGGCAGATCCAGCAGCCTCCGCATTCTTGCCCTGGACGAGGAAACAAAGAAGAAGCGCCGTTTCCTCAGCAACGTTGTTTATGAAGAGGTGCTAACGAGATAAAGGTGTGTACAATGTACATGTAGACAATTTTTATTATTATTTATTTATTGAAGAACAATTGTTTCGAAAAGAATTCATCAAAATAAATGCACAACTTTTTTTGGCAGTCGTACACCATGTTAGGATCTCCTGGAGAAGTGCCGTTTCCTCAGCAATGTTGTTTATGAAGAGCTGCTAACGACATACAGGTGTGTACATGTGGACAATTCTTATTATTTATTTATTGATTGAAGAAACATTGTTTCGAAAAGAATTCATCAAAATAAGTGCACAACTTCTTTTGGCAGTCGCTACACCATGTTGGGATCTTCTGCCCAAGAGACTTCTTCAGCCATTGTCAGTTCTACGTGGCGGCCTGTAGGGTTGGCAGATCCAGCAGCCTCCGCATTCTTGCCCAGGACGAGGAAACAAAGAAGAAGCGCCGTTTCCTCTGCAATGCTGTTTATGAAGAGGTGCTAACGAGATAAAGGTGTGTACAATGTACATGTAGACAATTTTTATTATTATTTATTTATTGAAGAAAAATTGTTTCGAAACGAATTCATCAAAAAAAGTGCACAACTTCTTTTGGCAGTCGTACACCATGTTAGGATCTCCTGGAGAAGTGCCGTTTCCTCAGCAATGTTGTTTATGAAGAGCTGCTAACGACATACAGGTGTGTACATGTGGACAATTCTTATTATTTATTTATTGATTGAAGAAAAATTGTTACGAAAAGAATTCATCAAAATAAGTGCACAACTTCTTTTGGCAGTCGCTACACCATGTTGGGATCTTCTGCCCAAGAGACTTCTTCAGCCATTGTCAGTTCTACGTGGCGGCCTGTAGGGTTGGCAGATCCAGCAGCCTCCGCATTCTTGCCCAGGACGAGGAAACAAAGAAGAAGCGCCGTTTCCTCTGCAATGTTGTTTATGAAGAGGTGCTAACGACATAAAGGTGTGTACAATGTACATGTAGACAATTTTTATTATTCTTTGTTTGGGAGGGAGATGGGAGGGTGATGGGGCAGGGTGATGGGGCAGGGTGATGGGAGGGTGATGGCAGGGTGATGGGAGGGTGATGGCAGGGTGATGGGAGGGTGATGGCAGAGGGTGATGGCAGAGGGTGATGGCAGAGGGTGATGGCAGGGTGATGGGAGGGTGATGGCAGAGGGTGATGGCAGAGGGTGATGGGGCAGGGTGATGGGGCAGGGTGATGGGGCAGGGTGATGGCAGGGTGATGGGAGGGTGATGGCAGAGGGTGATGGCAGAGGGTGATGGCAGGGAATTAACATTAACGAATAAAATTTGTAATGTAATAATTTGTAATAATTTGTAGTAATATAATAATAATAACGAATTCTGCTCTGTTTCAATTCTGTTTCAATTTGGTGATATGCTTTGCAAACCTTTTTTTTTTTTAACTATTTTAAAACTAAAACAATTCGAACATGGAATACATACTGACACTGCACTTTCAGGTCTCCTACAAATCCTACCCTGTCGCCTCACCGTGGCGTAGGAGTGGCAATGGTCAATGGCATCGAATGTCATGGCTAGCAAAGACAGGGAGGTAAACTTGATTTAAATTTGGAAAAAAAATTTTTTTTTTTTTTTTGGCAAGGAACGGGCACCCACGTACGGGCACGTCCTAGTGAAAAATAATGCAGATGTTTAACAATCCACCAATGCAAGTTCAGAAATGAATGCAGATCCTTTACTTTGCGATACAAACGCAATTCCCGCCATTTCCACTCACGATCGAGGCCTCCACAGTGACCGTTCCTCTTCTTCCTCCTACAACTTCGTCTCACTTCTTTCACTCAAAATGCACGAAATTCTGCCGCATGGAATTATGTAGAGGCCTCGTCGGGGGGATATAAGGTAGATAAGGAAGGCGTTGTAACAGAAGAATCAAAATAAAAGTGGAAGAACATAAGGAAATGGGAGCTATTCTGGACCCACAGCCAAACCCGACAAACCATTGCAATACACGCCGAACGTCTAGCGCCGCCACAAACTACACCATGGAATTGCAGCTGGCGCGGTTTTTTTAAACCATTGATATTAAAATAAAACGTAGCCTAAAACCACCGGGATTTTATGCTGATTCCGAATCTGTGTCTAAAACTTTTCTCCGATGTGTAGTTCTTGAGTTATAAGCGGACATCCAGACAGACACACACACACACACACACACACACAGACACTCCTCCATATATATATAGATATATATATATATATATATATATATATATATATATATATATAATATATATATATATATACATACATACATACATACACTAGACGAAATCACCCGGTGTTGCCGGGTTCTTTTTGAATGAATTTACCACTATAATTAAGCTTTTACTCACGGCCGTAGACGATTGACTACTATAATTCAGCTCAGCTTTTAATTGCGAAATGGGCCCAGCCCAGCCGAGGTGGGCCTCGACCGGCCTCGCCACCTAGTCTATAACCTTCCCGGGGCCCGTCCTGACATTTTTGGTTCTTTTTGAATGAATTTTCGACTATAATTCAGCTTTTACTCGTGGCCGTAGAAGATTGACTACTATAATTCAGCTTTTTACTTCCGGCCGTAGAAGATTGACTACTATAATTTATCTTTTACTCGCGGCCGTAGAAGATTGACTACTATAATTCAGCTTTTACTCGCGGCCGTAGAAGATTGACTACTATAAATCAGCTTTTAATCATGGCCGTAGAAGATTGACTACTATAATTCAGCTTTTACTTCCGGACGTAGAAGATTGACGACTATAATTCAGCTTTTACTCACGGCCGTAGAAGATTGACTACTATAATTCAGCTTTTACTCGCGGCCATAGAAGATTGACTACTATAATTCAGCTTTTACTTACGGCCGTAGAAGATTGACTACGATAATTCAGCTTTTACTCAGGGCTGTAGAAGATTCACTACTATAATTTAGGTCAGCCTTTAATTGTGAAATGGGCCCAGCCCGGCCCAGGCGGCCTCAACGGGCCTCGCCACCTCGCCTATAACCTTCCCAGGGCCCGTCCCAACATTTTTGGTTCTTTTTGAATGGCTTTACTACCATAATTCAGCTTTTACTCGTGGCCATAGAAGATTGACTACTGTAAGTCAGCTCAGCTATTAATTGCAAAATGGGCCCGGCCCGGCCGAGGTGGGCCTCGACCGGTCTCGCCACCTAGCCTAAAACCTACCCGGGGCCCGTCCCAAAATGTTTTGTATTGGAGGTTTCCTCCCATCTTTCACCGTTCAGGAGTGAGCTTGCGCAGACAAACAAACAAAAACTTTCTTTTAGATATTTAATATATATATATAATAGAAGAAGAAGAAGAAGAAGAAGATATATATATATATATATATATATATATAATTATATATATATATATATATACGTATATACGTATATATATATATATATATATATATATATATATATATATATATATATATATATATATAATGGTATCTGTAATCTGGTTCTCCAACCTAATGAGCGGACAACATGACGTCATCGCCATGCACGTCCACCTTGCCTGCAAAGTTCCAGAGGAACCATCTCGCAGTGCGTCATTACGGATTATAAATACAGATACTGTCACAAGTGCATGCAAAACTCACAGTTACCGACCTGGTTTCGCCCTTGTTGGGGCTTCATCAGGGCAACGCAGTGAGGCTTTCCATACACTTGTAACTCTGTGACCCTTTCGGTTTTTTTTATATCAGTCACTATGCGACCTTCATATCATCAGTGGAGAACCGCCAGCAAGGTGTCCCATACAGCTGCTGCTGCACCTTGCTGGGAGCGATAAGCACCGCCTGCCACGCGGTAACGTTATCTCTGGTATCCACTCATCATATGGAGTCGACCTGGTTGCGGTTGGGAGTTACTAATAATGGTATCTGTAATCTGGTTCTCCAACCTAATGAGCGGACAACATGACGTCATCGCCATGCACGTCCACCTTGTCCACGTCCACCACGTCCAGAGATAACGTTACCGTGTGGCAGGCGGTGCTTATCGCTCCCAGCAAGGTGCAGCAGCAGCTGTATGGGACACCTTGCTGGCGGTTCTCCACTGATGATATGAAGGTCGCATAGTGACTATATATATATATATATATATATATATATATATATATATATATATATATATATATATATATATATATATATATATATATATATATATATATATATATATATATATATATATATATATATATATATATATATATATATATATATATATATATATATATATATATATATATATATATATATATATATATATATATATATATATATATACTGTGTATATATATATATAAGAAGTTTATAAGATATATGTAATCAACTACTAACCATATATATATATATAATTATTGTGTTTTAACATCTCAATTCTACTTCGGTTGTGTCAAGCAACTTGTTGTGCTCAGGTTCAGGCAGCGATGTAAATATCCCTTCCCCCTGTTTGGGAACATGAAGGTATATAAGATTGTTCCTTGGGACTATTAGGCAGAGCGACCTGTGATGTCGGGCAGATATCATCTTCGTCTCTCCTATCATATGTGCACAGAGATAGTAGTTTTGCTCTGTAAATAGATGTTTTAATAAAAACGATTCAATGAACTTTGAGCAGGTGATCTTTCGAGCTAAGACCCTTGAGTTTGCTCGACAGTCGGCGCTTGAACCTGCAGTTTTACCTTTGCCACCGAAGGTGGATGGAGGTTATGTTTTCACCCCTGTCTGACTGTGAACAAGATATCTCAAAAGGTTGCGGACGGATTTGGACGAAACTTGGCGGACAGGTTGGGTGTGTGACAAGACCGAATCGATTCGATTTTGGTGAAGATCTGAATACGGATTCGGATGCGGGGGTTATTTAATTTTTAAGTGATTCTTCACCATTGAGATATCGGGCGAAAAGTGATATGTAACGACATGATATTTTAAGATGGACGTTATGACATGGTACTACCATTGGTAGTGGACGAGTTATGACAAAACTTGGGGGACGAGTTGGTTCGGTGACAAGAACAAGCCGATTAAATTTTGGTTCAGGTCCGAATCCAGATTCGGCCTATCAGTGGGATACAAAACATAAACTGTGGGCAGTGCCCGTCGTCCTCCGTGATTTTGTATTTATTAAACTGTACTCGCATAATTACATGGGATCGGGATAGAATTGAAAACACCAACAGCAGAGTAGAAGTGATGGTGCGATCAAGGGGAGGGGGAGACGGACGCATCAGGTTGAACAAGCTGAATGAAACACAGCAAGGAAGAGCGAATGAAACACAGCAGGAAGATCGAATGAAACACAGCAAGGAAGAGCGAATGAAACACAGCAGGAAGATCGAATGAAACACAGCAAGGAAGAGCGAATAAAACACAGCAAGGAAGAGCGAATGAAACACAGCAAGAAGAGCGAATGAAACACAACAAAGAAGAGCGAATGAAGCACAGCAAGAAGAGTGCATGAAACACAGCAAAGAAGAGCGAATGAAACACAACAAAGAAGAGCGAATGAAGCACAGCAAGAGGAGTGAATGAAACACAGCAAAGAAGAGCGAATGAAACACAGCAAAGAAGAGCGAATGAAACACAGCAAGGAAGAGCGAATGAAACACAGCAAGGAAGAGCGAATGAAACACAGCAGGAAGATCGAATGAAACACAGCAAGGAAGAGCGAATGAAACACAGCAAGGAAGAGCGAATGAAACACAGCAAGGAAGAGCGAATAAAACACAGCAAGGAAGAGCGAATGAAACACAGCAAGAAGAGCGAATGAAACACAACAAAGAAGAGCGAATGAAGCACAGCAAGAAGAGTGAATGAAACACAGCAAAGAAGAGCGAATGAAACACAACAAAGAAGAGCGAATGAAGCACAGCAAGAGGAGTGAATGAAACACAGCAAAGAAGAGCGAATGAAACACAGCAAAGAAGAGCGAATGAAGCACAGCAAAGAAGAGCGAATGAAACACAGAAAAGAAGAGCGAATGAAGCACAGCAAAGAAGAGCGAATGAAACACAGCAAAGAAGAGCGAATGAAACACAGAAAAGAAGAGCGAATGAAACACAGCAAAGAAGAGCGAATGAAGCACAGCAAAGAAGAGCGAATGAAACACAGCAAAGAAGAGCGAATGAAACACAACAAAGAAGAGCGAATGAAGCACAGCAAGAGGAGTGAATGAAACACAGCAAAGAAGAGCGAATGAAACACAGCAAAGAAGAGCGAATGAAACACAGAAAAGAAGAGCGAATGAAAAACAGAAAAGAAGAGCGAATGAAACACAGCAAAGAAGAGCGAATGAAACACAGAAAAGAAGAGCGAATGAAACACAGAAAAGAAGAGCGAATGAAGCACAGCAAAGAAGAGCGAATGAAACACAGAAAAGAAGAGCGAATGAAACACAGAAAAGAAGAGCGAATGAAGCACAGCAAAGAAGAGCGAATGAAACACAGAAAAGAAGAGCGAATGAAGCACAGCAAAGAAGAGCGAATGAAACACAGCAAGAAGAGCGAATGAAACACAGAAAAGAAGAGCGAATGAAACACAGCAAGAAGAGCGAATGAAACACAGAAAAGAAGAGCGAATGAAGCACAGCAAAGAAGAGCGAATGAAACACAGCAAAGAAGAGCGAATGAAGCACAGCAAAGAAGAGCGAATGAAGCACAGCAAGAAGAGCGAATGAAACACAGAAAAGAAGAGCGAATGAAACACAGCAAAGAAGAGCGAATGAAGCACAGCAAGAAGAGTGAATGAAACACAGCAAAGAAGAGCGAATGAAACACAACAAAGAAGAGCGAATGAAGCACAGCAAGAGGAGTGAATGAAACACAGCAAAGAAGAGCGAATGAAACACAGCAAAGAAGAGCTAATGAAACACAGCAAAGAAGAGCGAATGAAACACAGAAAAGAAGAGCGAATGAAGCACAGCAAAGAAGAGCGAATGAAACACAGCAAGAAGAGCGAATGAAACACAGAAAAGAAGAGCGAATGAAGCACAGCAAAGAAGAGCGAATGAAACACAGCAAGAAGAGCGAATGAAACACAGCAAGAAGAGCGAATGAAACACAGCAAAGAGCGAATGCAGCACAGCAACGAAGAGCGAATGAAACAGAAACGTAACAAATCAACTGACAACGAACAGCCGAAAAGAGTTGAGGGAGACCTGGAAAAGATCAGAATGATCAGAATGTTGAGGGGGAAAGATCAGAATAACCTGGAAAAAATGGAATAATTGAGAATTGGGTCACTTGGGGTCGAAAATATCATGAGTGGGCCTATGGATGGGGGGGTTAAATGGTGGTGAACAGCTTTGAAGACCTGGAGGGAAGAATGTGGCTGGACAGACTGAGGAAGTTGGTTCCACGGGTGACAGAAAAGAGGAACCCCAATGGGTGGAGGTGAACTGTGAGCTTGGAATTTGGGAGATTAACAACAAGTGGTTTGTGGCCGACTGACTGTGTGCGCCCAGCACGCGATCTGCCGATAACTGTTTAGACGCGATAATTCAGAGAACACCTTACCCCACGTGGCCTTGAGTAAAAGGAAATGGAATTGGTCTCGGAACTCTTGCTTTGTGTTTCCGAGCACACTGTATATTTCCCATGATGAGTGCAATTTTGTCTGAATCTCGCAATTCCCCAACGCTGACAGCGTCAGCGGCAAATTTGAATGGACAAGATGGTGTAATACAGCATAATATTTTGTCCAATAACTGTAAAACTGGAGGTTTGTGTTCTACAGTGTTCAAACATATAATTCAATTGAAATGAAATAATAGTTTTAACGATTGGAGATTTTTTTTTTAAAAGACGGTTTACCGCAGATTATGCAGCGCCTTTTACACCACATTACATTACAACTGTCGGGGACGCCTCTTCATGGTGGTTGTACCCCCCGACGCAAGTCTGTGGCAAATTCTTCCCCATTCTTCCCTGTTGCCTCGATGTGTCAGGGCAGCGCAGTCACGGTCAGTCAGAGTGCCGATCGGCCCCCAAAGACCAGCTTTTACCCTCTTGTCTCTCTCCCTCCCCCCTCTCTCTCTCTCTCTCCTTTTCTCTCTCTCTCCTTTTCTCTCTCTCTCTCTCTCTCTCTCGCTCTCTCTCTCTCTTTCTCTCTCCCTCCCCCTCTCTCTCTCTCCCTCCTCTCTCTCTCTCTCTCTCTCTCTCTCTCTCTCTCTCTCTCTCTCTCTCTCTCTCTCTCTCTCTCTCTCTCTCTCTCTCTCTCTCTCGCGCCCCCTGCTGGTCGTTTGCATGCTGGTTGTACTTTCATGGCGTCTGCTTGTGGAGGCCTGTGAGTGCTCTGTGTTGTTGCTCCATCCCCCCCCCCCCGTTTTCCCCCCTCTGTGTCCTTGTACCTGTTCGTGGAGTCTTCCTGGTGATTCCCATATACGTTGAGACGGGAGAGAGAGCCGGAGAGCACAGGGTGATCGCTGGTAAGGGTTCGCCGTTTTTGGGCGTCGCCCGATCGGTGTTTGCTCCTTCATCTAAACCTCTATTTTCTTTTTTTCCTTTCGTTTATCCTTCCTTCAGTTTGTTTTGTTGCCTCCCTTTTCCGAAGTTAGGGAAATCGGAGAGGTCTGATTGCTTCCCATTCCCGGAGTTCGGGTAGGGAAGATTGTATTATATATTCACCCTCCCCGAGTTGGGGAGGGGTTGTAAGTGCAGCTGTTCCAGCATGGCAGCTGCACTATCTCGATTTACGGCCTTTCAGAGCCTGACCCGTAAGCACGGGTTCTTTTGTGTACCTCCGGAACGTGAGGTTAGTGTCGAGGACGTTGTCCTCGCAACCGGTCGTGTTGTCGGATCGACAAGGTTGTTGCCGCTTCGCGGATGAACAAGCGGATCGTTATTTTTTTGTCCGACGTGGATTGTGTCCCACAAATTGTCGAACAGGGTTTGACAATCGATCCAGATTTATTTGTAATGATTTCCCCACTAGATAGCCCAGCGATAAAAGTCGTGATATCAAATTGCCCCCCATTTGTATCCGACGATGTACTAATTAAAGAGTTGTCCCGATACGGTACCATCGTGTCTCGTATCTCCATGATTCCCTTCGGGTCACGAAACAACGATTTAAGGCACGTGGTTTCATTCCGGCGGCAAGTGTTTATGATTTTAAAAAATTCCCAGAAGGATTTAAACCTTATAATAAAATTAAAACATCAACAGAACGAATATACAGTGTACGTGTCCACCAACGTTCTAAAATGTTTTGGCTGCGGACAATTTGGGCATGTTAAGCATGACTGCCCCCGAAAAGAGAATTCTCCACAAGTGCAACCTCCCCTCCGAACCGGGAATAAGCAACCCCCCCACCTTCCCACCACCGGTCCAAACCCTCCCACCACTGACCCAAGCCCTCCCACCACCGACCCAAGCCTTCCCACCACCGAACCAAACCTTCCCACCACCGAACCAAGCCCTCCCGCCGCCGAACCAAGCCCTCCCACCACCGACCCGAACCTTCCCACCATCGACCCAAGCCTTACCACTACTGATCCCAATCTGTCCACCACCGACCCAAGCCCTCTTACCACCAATCCAAACCCCCCCGCCGTACCCCCCTCCCCTCCCCTTGAAACAGGGGCCCCTCCCTCTACTGAAGGATCTAATTGCAGCCATCTCCTGTTAACTATAGATCTCACCCCCCAGGCGACATCGTCCAATCACAGCTTGTTGCCTGCTATAACTGATCCTACCTCTCCCGCCGTGGTAGCCGATGGGATCCCCCTCCCGATGATCACGTCCTCCCTCCCCCCCCTCCCCCCAAACCCTTGCAATCTCTTCCCACTAACCAGGACGAGTTTCAATTAGTCTGCCCAAAAGGAAAAAGACATCTGCAAACAACAGATGAAAACGGTCACCTCTTTAAAAAACCTACAACTGAAAACCGACAGGCCCTCCTCTCTGGCCTAGATTTGTCCCTCGTCACAGAAAATCGTTTCTCGGTATTGGAGGACATAGATGTGGATGAATCCTCGCCCTTGTCTACTGACCGAGAAACTGATATGGTTGAACCACAAAAATTAGTACCCCCCCCCCCTCCCCCCCTCCCCTGAAGATGGCTCATTTCTCTCCCTCCCCATCCCCCCCCCTCTATGGACTATGCCCCATCCGATAACGTGGAGGGATGTGATGACGGTGAGGAGATAAATGATGAAAACCAGTGTGACACACCATCTGAGCCATCTGATATCGATGACTCTGTTAGTGAATGTGGTAGCCTTAAGGAAGAAGAAATCCCTCCAATCCCTCCCTCCGAGATAAAAAGGTTTCTTAAGGACACATTCCGAAAAAGGAATGTTGTAATAGAAACCTTTTTTCTGGAGCTACCTGATTTTATACATTCCGCTAAACTGATGGTAAAACGGCCCCACGTTTTTAATTTCAATTCCTCCCAACGTCACCGTTTAAAGAAGTGGTTGCAAAAAGCTAAGAATGAACTGCTATCAAAAAATTGAGTGGTGGTCACTCCTCCTTATAGCTGTAATGAGTTTTTCCATTTGTAGCCTGAATATTAACGGAGGATGTAGCTCTGTCCGTAAAGTTCAAGTAAGGGATTTTTTATTGCAGAAGAAAGTTGACATTGCCCTCTTACAAGAGACCCATGCCAACGACTGCTGTGTCGCAGAGTGGTGTAGGCTCTTCCCCGGCCTGTCCTTCTTTAGTAACGGTGACTCCCGCAAAGGCGGTGTCGCAATAATTCTTAGCCCCTCCTTTTCGCCTTCATCGCTTAAATTCGACGAAATACACAAGGGATCCCTAGCATCCCTAGAATTCCACTACTATGGAAAATTCTATACTATTTTTAATATCTATGCCCCAAGTACGCCTGTAGCTCGGCGAGTTTTTTTTAATGACCTTGGGACACACCTAACGTCCCTCGACAGTCAAAACGCCCTAAAAAACCAAGACAATCATGTTTGTATTGGTGGAGATTTTAACTGCACCCTCCAACCCCAACTCGACAGGAACAGTGCAGAGCCCCATCCTGCCTCCACAATCCCTCTCACCAAATTTTTAAAACAAATGAATTTGACAGATATATGGCGGGTACAGCACCCATCAATCAGGCAATACACATGGTGTCGATGTATTCAGGGTAATATTGTACTTGCTCGCTTGGACAAGTTTTATATTAATCCTCCACTTGAACGCCTCGTTCTGTCATCCAAAATTTGCCCATCAGGATTCTCGGACCACAGCGCAACATTTCTCAAAATTTCTGCCCCCTGCCCGAAACACAAGAGTGCTTTTTGGAAATTTAATAACAACTTACTTGATGATAGTACCTTTAAGGACATTTTTCCGGAAATTTGGAATATTCTGGTTGCCTCCCAAGGGAATTTCTCAAACCTCAGACAATGGTGGGATAATGCCAAAACGCACATCAGACTGTTCTGCCAACAATATCGTGCGTATGGTGTTCAAGAGGAAAGAAAAACCACAACCTTACTTGAAGATGAAATCCTGGAATTACAGGAACAGCTTCAGGGAACCGCAAGTGTGAGCTACCAGGGAATGAGGCAACAAATCCATGGAAAAACGGCCTTACTGAATTCCATATCCGAAAGGCGAGCACAAAATGCTTTATTGCGCCTGAAGATGAGGTACATACACGACCTTGATGCTCCAACCAAATTCTTCTTCAGCCTTAAAAGGGGGGCCTCTTCGTC